>NC_133772.1:27675178-27693759 GCF_003597395.2 Chelonoidis abingdonii | reverse complement strand
TAATCAACCCATTATGAGAAGCCGACTGTCTCAGAATCTTTGATGTCGTTATCCCAACAACACCTTTGAGGTTGGTGAAGTGTTGGTGTTCCTGTATTACAAGAAGAGAAAAAGGCCCACAAGAAATTAGGCAAAATTTTCAAAAGGACCTAAGAAAAGTTAGGTGTTCACTATCCAGGGGAAGTCAACGAATTGGGCATCTAGATCTTTTGCACCTTTAAAAAAAAAAAAAAAAATCACGACTTGCCCAGTGACATAGGAAGGTCTGTGGCAGAGTACGGAACTGAACCCTGGTTTAAGAGCCAGACTACTGCCTTAACCCCCGAACCATCCTTTCTCTTAAAGGAAACATATCCATTGTATACACTTTAAAAAGCATGTTGAAAAACTGAAGAGAGTTTGAGTATATACACATGGAAGAAGGTTTCTGATATTAGGAGGCCCTTTAAGTTTATAAGATGACAGCATAGCAAGATCCAACACTTGAAATTCAAAGTCAGAAAAATTCAATATGGAAACAAGATACACATTAACACTGAAAATAATAAAAAGTTTCCCACGTGAAGTGGTTAATTCACTGTTGCTTTAGGTCTTTAAACTGAGACTGGTTGTCTAAATGATATGTTTTAGTTTAACCACAGTATATAAATAAGTACAGTAGGGAAAAATAATTCCCTCTACCACAGGAGTTAAATGGCTGAAATTCTATTGTCTTTGTTTTACTGAAGATGAGACTAGATGATCACCGTAGTCTCTTCTGGCCTTAAAAATCTATGAATCTACAATAGACAACTACTACATTTCGCACTAGCTGCAATTTCTGAATAGTCTTAAGAAATAAACAAACAGATCACATGATATTAATCTGTTAACCACTGCGCAAGTTGTTCAGCCACACCATTTGAGCCAAACAAGACAGAATGTAGTTCCAACAGCCATGCTTCTCTTCTAAGGTGGAAAGCCCGAAATCCTGGTCTGTCAGCACATTGCATAATTTTAGCTTGCTTGGGAAGCTCATTATCAGTGTACTCACAAATCAATCAAATCCTTTAAACACAGAGTATAAAGAAATGACAGCTATCGAGTATGGACAAAAAAAATCACCAAAGTAAAACATTACTTCTCATAGGACAGAAGTTTCAGCCAATTCCTATCATAACTTCAACAGTGAATGCAAAATAAAATACGTAAGAGGAAAGACATATATCATTTCTACACTATGGACATTTACCAAAAATGCCCACTAGTAGCACTTCTTGGAGCTCCAGTGCAGACAAGGTTCTCGAGGGCCAGACTCATTCCTATCACAGAGTCCATCAGACTTGTTTTCAGAATGTTTAACTGATACATGTATAAATGGGTCCAGACAGAGAAGCCTTCTCTATACAACTGGGAATATTAAGAGTGTTAGAAATGAGTAAAGGACAGTAAAATGGTGGGGGTTTTTTACACTCACTTTTTATCTGACATGAACAGCTGCTCATGTTATCTATCATCAACACAGTAGTTTCAGAATTAGTTCACGTGAGAATTCTGATGTCACTGGGCATATAATGCATATTATATATTTACAACTAGGATGTTATCTTAATAATAATTGGGCCATAAGCAAAAACCTACACAGATACAGTATAACTATGCTGTTTTAAATAGTCATCAGACAATCTCTGAAAATAACAGGCAATCCCTAACATTAAAATAATGACCGGAGTCAGCTAGAAATAAAATAGTCTTAGCAACATGGCTTTTACCAGCAAGGCTTTTTTGTGGCTAGGTAATGGTACAAAAACTATAGCAGTGTTAAAATATAGTGTCATAATTGTTAATTGGTGGCTGAGAGAGACATATATTAGGGAATGTTTTGCACTATTTATCTACCAACAGCTCATTTTATATTCATTGCAGTAAATTAATTCCAGATTCAAGTAATACACATAAGGTCCACTGCTACCTGAGACACAAGTCAAAATTAAAGCATTCATCAGTCCATATTTTAACTAGTTGTTTCAAGGCAGTAACTGTTACAAAACCAGCATGCTTAATTTCAAAGAAGATTGAAGCACATACTTTTAGCATATGCAAAAGTCAGTGAAGTGACACACTGACATCAGCCTATGAATATTCCCAAATGAACAACAAACAGGAACAATTTACCTACCTTCAGGGCCTCCACTTCCTGTAGCCAATCTTTGGCCTTCTGTACAGCATCTTTCAGAGCAATACCATTTGGGAGATAGGCAGGAATCTCCGCTATCTCCTTGACTGCTGCCGCAAGACTGCTTACTGACTGTCGTGGTCTATGTAAACGATACACACAGCCTACTCAAAATGTGATACAAAGTAGTTCATTTTAGCTTTGTTATTCAAAGCTGCTGGGGAGAAATCTCAAACTACAAAACAAATTGAACTGCATGAGAGATGAACCCCCCCCCCACAATTCTAAGAATGAGACTACATTCTTACCACTGAAAAACTATGCTGTTCAAGGAGCTGTTTCAAAAGGAGGAAGGTATGCCCAAAACTACTGGTGAATTTAGGTCTTGGTAATGTGACTAGAGTTTTAACAACAATAATTTATGGCACAATACCTAATTATTGGCTATCAAATAAGTCATTACTGCAGTGACATTTGGGAGTGCTAACATTTTGATTTATAAATAATTTATTTAAAAAACTGGTATTTTTGTAATAGTTAAATTCAAGCTAAAACTAGGCACAATTTAGGAAAAAGGACCCCACATCCATGCCCCTCCACAAATATCATTCATTACACAAGCGAGAAAGGGCTGTTGGACTTATTCCTCCACTTTAAAAAAAAAATTAAAGAAAAATTTTATGCCTGAAAAAGGTGAGCAATATGGATCTCAGACTAGGGAAAAGTAGATAAGAGACCACTAGCCAGTGACTTAAATGCCAGTTTGGATCATTGTAGCTAGGAATGTAGAGGTGTAAGACTCGAAAGTTACCCAGAGTACTGTAAATGAGTTCCTGTCCCAGAGCTGACTTTTTTTTTTTTTTTTTTTTTTAAAAAAAAGGGACTGAGCAGAGATTTTGGTTCACCATACCCACTAAACTTGAGAGAGACATTTTAAAAGTGTTTTTTTCCCCCGCATCTAAAAGATTTTTGCTAGGTATACTGAAGAACTTGAAAAGAAACCTAAGGAGAGCTTGTTCACCACAGTATTTTTTTTAACGGTATAAAATGTAAACATTTCAAATGTGTGTCCTTCAGTGCCTGTGAAATCATTTTGGTACATTTCCTGGTACTGAATTATTGAGTATGTACCATGAGGATTTCAGAGAGAGAGAAAAAAATGGTTGGTTGGTTAAGACTACTTATAACGTATCTTGGGCTGATTGCTGCCTTGCACACTCAGTGTGGTTAGTGGGGCCATCTGGCAAAAATTTATATTTAACTCTATTGGTTTTTAATTAGTTGTTCACCTTCAGCTAAAAAGAATGAAGAGAGTAAAGTTACTGTAGCAAAGGAAGGTGTTAGAACCTTGTTTACTCAAAAAGCTGCTGTTTGATTCTGGCGTGCCCTATGTATTTTGAAAAGAGGTATCCAAAGTGGTTTAAAAGAAAAAGCAGTGTACTACATGCATCCTTTTTCTTCTCGTCAGAGTTGCGGTAACCCAAATTTTCCTGATTGGTCTTTATTTTATAGTGTTTATACATTTCCATAAGGGAGATTTAACATAAAATTTAAAATTTCATAAACCTTTGAATGAGAGCCTGAGCATCTCTCAGAAAGTTCCAAAGGCAGGAAATTTTTAGAGATACAGCAGATTCACCCTTAACTCAAGCCTGTCAACTAATAGTAGGGGCTTCAGGAAAAAAATATTTATTTGTCATGATGCTATTACACACTGCAATTCATAACTTAGTTTTGTTGTTTACAGGCACAATTTCACCTATAGCTCTGATTTTTTGTGGGATCAAGCCACACTTATTCTGTAGTTTGTGCTTTATCATCACATTTGTCTTAAATAATAAACAATGTGTCCAGTACAAGAGTAGTAAGGAATGCTCTAGTGTTTAAATAAATATGAAGCCAAGGATCTGGGAGCCAAATTCTGGTCTCATAGAATCTGCACTTAGCATACAGCTTTTAATTACATCTTAATGAACTTAACAAATGTTATTTCTTCCTTTATATTCATTATGCTATATTGAGGGTGAAATGCCCAGCAGCATCCTTTTGTCACAGTGAGGAAGTATTCCATCTCAGTTCCTGCTCTCTCCATCCTTAGGCCTTGTCTACATTGGAGAGTTTTACCATTTATACTTATATAATTACAACTATAGAAGTATAAACCACCCAACTTGGATACTCTTATTCCAGTATAATAGTGGGGTTTTTTGGTTTAGCTTACATCCTGTCTTAAGTAACGTAAGCTAAATCTAAAAAGCCCCTATTATTCCGGCATAAGAATGTCTACATGAGGGACTGATACCACACTGGTAGAACCACACTGGTTTAAATTTACATGTTAGCTTATAAGTCACATCTTAGCTTTATTGTGTAGAAAAGCACTAAGATTTGAAACACTGACGGAGGAGTAAACAATTGAATTGATCTGAACCTTCAACTGTTTTTACAGGTCCTTTCCATCTTCCCCTCCCTTCATTTGTCCATGTAAGATAGATAAATATATCTATATATATATCTATATCTATCTATATCTATATATAGATATATAGATATATATATAAGCAGCATGGAATTGTTTGTCTACACATCATCCAATATTACAAAGTTCCATGCAATACCAGATAAAAACTAAGGAATGATACACTAGTATATTCATGCACTCATAAAAATGAAGAGAAAAACAAAGGCAAGAAGGTCAGGACCACATGTGAACTGCCTGCTTTTTAGGTTACCAAGTGAAAGATGCAACACTAATTGCACCTATTCCCAAACTCTAAGATTCAGCATCTACCTGGCCTTTATCAGATTTCTGGCCTTGTCATCCCAGTGTTCAGACACAGTAAGAAGTTCTTGCAGTTTAGCCATTGCTTTCTCAACTGCTGAATGAGGAGTCAGTCCAACGCCTGAGTCTATGAGTCGTCTCATATCATCCAGAGTAAGGGAGCTTTGATCCAAGCAAGCTTGCTGTACATCTTCCAGCCAGCGTGCCTGCTCCAGACGGATCCGCAGTTCTGCTAGCTGTGGAAGATCAACATCAAACTCAAAGCTGACATTCAACAGCTCCTGCAGTTCTGCAGCACTGGGCATTTCTTCAGAGAGAAGTTTTTGGCTATGCTGTTGGAAAGCTTCCACACGATTAAGAAGATCCTGAAACACACAACAGTAACTATTAAAACAAAAGGAGAAAACCATTGTCAAAGCTTAAAGCTCATATACCCAACAGCACTGCAGTCTTAGCTGTTCTGTTAGTTAAAGCACTGCTAGTAGAATTTACTGGCAAACACCTCACTAAGGCCATGTCTATACATACAGTGTTGCAGTGGCACAGGTTTACTAAACAGCAGCACCACTGCAGCATGTATGGTGAAGACGCTCTATGCCGTCAGGCGCTCTCCCATCAGTATAAAAAAACCACCCCTGCGAGCAGCAGGAGCTATACTGGCAACATAGCTTGTTCACACAAGTGCGTATGCTGGTGTAACTTATGTCAGTTGAGGGGTGGTATAGTCACACCCCTAGGTTACATAAGTTATAACAAACTATAGTGTAGGCATAGTGTATGATGCAAGGAATGCACAAGGAAAATTTACCTTGAAATGCTCATTCTCTTAATACCTTGAGATTTAGAATATTTTCATAAATAGTGTATTAGCAACATTAAACAGAATGAGTCCTTCCATTTGTGAATTCCTGTTCTAGACTAGCTGTTCAACTGTATGTAGTCTTAAGAACATTTTATTGCTATCTTTATTATTTTAAGTGTTTTAGTTCCTCCCTGTTCTCTTTAGAGCTCTCAAAGTTACCTTCAGTAATGGAGTCTGACTGAGGACACAGGGTAGAGCATATAGCTGTCTTACAAACAACCGAAGCTCATTCACAGTCAGCTGATTTGGGGATTTTCCTCCACCAGAACGATATCTGCAATTACATATAGGCATTTCCAGATTGTCAGATGTCACTAAAACATACTCCAACATTTAAAGTTTTAAGTCCACTCATGAATTTTCAGAAACTTTATCTCAGAGATTATACATGAAAATCACAATCTTCAAAAGCATCTAAGTGACTTAGGACTTGTCTATACGCAAAACTGACTGGAAAAAATGGTTACCCACCTTTTCTTAAACATTGTTCTTCGAGATGTATTACTCATGTCCATTCCATTGTAGGTGTGCATGCACCCACATGTGTGGTCGGAGACATTTACATTAGCAGCATCCATAAGGCTGGCTGTGGCGCCCTCTGGAGTGCCACGCTCATTCCATGGTTTATCAGGCACCGCCAGCCCTCCGCCCCCTCAGTTTCTTCTTCTTGATAACTCCAACAGAAGGGCAGGAGGGCGAGTAATGGAATGGACATGAGCAACACATCTTGAAGAACAGTTTTTTCTTCTTCAAGTGCTTGTTCACATCGATTCCACTGTAGGTGACTTATAAGCAGAATCCTCAGATGTGGGCTTGGAGTTAGAATCATAGAATATTAGGGTTGGAAGAGACCTCAAGAGGTCATCTAGTCCGCTCCCCCGCCCAAAGCAGGACCAACACCAACTAAATCATCCTAGCCAACGCTGTGTCAAGCCAGGCCTTAAAAACCTCTAAGGAGGGAGATTCCACCGCCTTCCTAGGTAACGATCCTTCGCCACCCTCCTAGTCAAATTGTGTTTCCTAATATACATTCTAGACCTTCCCCACTGCAACTTGAGACCATTGCTTCTTGTTCTATCATCTGCCATCACTGAGAAAAGCCTAGCGCCATCCTCTTTGGAACCCCACTTCAGGTAATTGAAGGCTACTATCAAATCCCTCCTCACCCCAGTTCCCTCAGCCTCTCCTCACAAGTCATGTGCCCCAGCCCCCCTAATCATTTTCATTGCCCTCCGCTGGACTCTCCCCAATTTGTCCACATCCCTTCTGTTGTGAGGGAATAATCATTTCCCTCAGTCTGCTGACAATTCTCCTATTAATACAGCCCAATATGCCGTTGGCCTTCTTGCCAACAAGGGCACACTACTGACTCATATCCACTCTCTCATCCACTGTAATCCCCAGGTCCTTTCCTGCAGAATTGCTGCTTAGCCAGTCGGTCCCCAGCCTGTAGTGATGCATGGGATTCTTCCTTCCTAAGTGCAGAACTCTGCACTTTCCTTATTTAACCTCAGATTTCTTTTGGCTCAATCCTCCAATTTGTCTAGGTCACTCTGAACCCTATTCCTACCCTCCAACTTATCTACCTCTCCTCCCAGTTTAGTGTCATCTGCAAAAATTTATCGCATCATCCAGATCATTAATAAAGATGTTGAACAAAACCGGTCCCAAGACTGACCCCTGGGGCACTCTGCTTGATATCGGCTGCCAAATAGACATTGAGCCATTGATCATTACTTGTTGAGCCCAACAAGTTTCTACATTACAAGTTGAGCCCAAGTTTCTATCCACTTTATAGTCCATTCATCCAATCCATACTTTTCTAACCTGCTAGCAAGAATACTGTGGGAGACCGTAACAAGGGCTTTGCTAAAGTCAAGATATATCACATCTACCACTTTCCCCATATCCACAGAGCCAGTTATCTCATCATAGAAGGCAATCAGGTTGGTCAGGCATGACTTGCCCTTGGTGAATCCATGTTGACTGTTCCTGATCATCTTCCTCTCCTCCAAGTGCTTCAAAATGGATTCCTTGAGGACCTGCTCCATGATTTTGCCGGGGACTGAAGTGAGGCTGACGCGTCTGTAGTCTGGGTTCTCTTTCTTCCCTTTTTTAAAATGTGGGCACTATATCTGCCTTTTTCCAATCGTCCAGGACCTCCCCTGATCGCTATGAATTTTCAAAGATAATGGCCAATGGCTCTGCAAATCACATCAGCGAACTCCCTCAGCATTCTTGGATGCATTAGATCTGGACCCATGGACTTGTGCATGTCCAGTTTTTCTAAATAGTCCTTAACCAGTTCTTTCACTACTGAGGGCTACTCACCTCCTCCCCATACTGTGTTGCCCAGTGCAGCAGTCTGGGAGCTGACCTTGTCTGTGAAGTCCGAGGCAAAAAAAGCATTGACTACTTCAGCTTTTTCCACATCATGTCACTATGTTGCCTCCCCCATTCAGTAAGGGTCCCACACTTTCCCCGATCACCTTCTTGTTGCTAACATACCTTTAGAAACCTTTCTTGTTACTCTTCACATCCCTTGCTAGCTGCAATTCCAATTGTGCCTTGGCCTTCTTGATTACACCCCTGCATGCTCTAGCAATATCTTTATACACCTTCCTAGTCGTCTGTCCAAATTTCCAGTTCTTGTAAGCTTCCTTTTCGAGTTTAATCTCACCGAAGATTTTACTGTTAAGCCAAGCTGGTTGCCTGCCATATTGGCTATTCTTTCTGCACTTCGGGATGGTTTGTTCCTGTGCCCCCAATAAGGCTTCTTTAAAATACAGCCAGCTCTGTTTGTTCCTGCGCTCTCAATAAGGCTTCTTTAAAATAGAGTTCAGTCTTGCATATTGGAGCACAGCTCTGCCAAAACCAGCATTATCTTGAGCTTTCTGGGTCAGTGCAATAAATTTCTTGGATCGGCACTAGAGTGAAGAAGGCTTCCGAGGACACCTGCACCCTAGTCGAGGGAGCTGTCATGATCGCCAGCACGTGCACCTTTGCCAGCTCATAACAGTAGCGGATGGAGGCCGTGGTCCAGGACGAGATTCTCTGGGTAGACACTAGGCAACCCTACATCGTGTCTGTGACAGCAACAAATAATCGTGTAGACTTATGGAATGGCTTTGTTCTATCTATAGAAGGCCAAAGCCCTTCTGATGTCCAGGGTATGCAGCCTGCATTCCTCATCCGTAGGATGAGGCTCTGGACAAAAGGATATATCTTGACCATTATGACCTTGGGCAGAAAGACTAGATGTGGACACAGCTGGACAATGTCCTTATAGAAGATCGTATAAGGCGGTTCCGACATGAGTGTCCTGATATCAGATACCTTACAGGCCGAAGTTATAGTGACTAAGAAGGAGACCTTCCATGAGAGAAGTGGGAGGGAGCAGGAAGCCAATGGCTCAAACAGGGGTCCCCCATGAGCCTTGACAGCACAAGACTCAGGTCCCAAGTGTGAACAATTTTTTCACTTACCCTGTGAGATGCAGGGGTGAGGCCTGAGGGGCTCTCGCTTCTGGCTCCAAGTCCCCGGCACTTCCCAGGTGTGACCCACTCCAGGGACAGTGTCAGGTGGGGAGTTTGACTGGGGCGGTACACCTGTCAAACTGTAACGCAGGTGTAATGCAGGTGTCCTAAGGGGAGCTCAGGGAGGACAGAAACCTCCTGTGGAGAAGGGCAAAAGCTTGCTTGATCTTGATTTTCAGTATGAATACAGACCGTGAAAGCGAGGCCTCATGATCCTTCTGACTTTTTGAGTATTAAAGCAGGAGGTGTCAGAAAGTTACCACAGGGATAACTGGCTTGTGGCAGCCAAGCATTCATAGCAACGAGTGGGACAGGTTAGTTTTACCCTACTGATGATGTGTTGTTGCAGCAGTAATCCTGCTCAGTACGAGAGGAACTGCAGATTCAGACATTTGGTGTATGTGCTTGGCTGAGGACCCAATGGGGTAAAGCTACCATCTGAGGGATTATGACTGAACGCCTCTAAGTCAGAATACCCCCAAAACGATAAGGTCATGGGAGAAACCCAGGGTTGTGACTTCAGTCCTCGAGGAGGCCATTTAGGGAACTGGGGTAAAAATCTGTCTGCGTATTGGTCCTGCTTTGAGCAGGGGGTTGGACTGTATGACTTCCTGAGGTCCCTCTCAACCCTGATATTCTATGATATGTGGGTAAAGGCACTCCAGACCTTTCAGGAACCACACCATCATGGGATGGGCGAAGACTGACCAGGCTTGAAGCAGAGGGCTGAATGCTGAAATGGATACCAGGTGTACCCTGACCAAAGATAGCAACAGGCCCTGGAACTTATGGTGCAGCAAATAGCCCAGGATGTCTTGCAGCGGGGCCTCTTCCACACAAATGTCACAATCTGAGGCCCAATATGAGAACCACTTCCACTTTGCCACGTAGGGAGCCCTAGTGGAGGGTTTCATGCTGCCCAGCAGGACCTGTTGGACACCAATGGAAAAACGCCACTCATCCCCACTTAACCACGCAGTAACCAGGCTGTCAAGTGGAGCACCGGCAGGTATGAACACAGCAGATTGCCATGGTTCTGCCGAAGAGGCAGCTTCTGAAAGACTCAGCAGCATGCTGAATCAGTGCTGATGAAGCCACACTAGGGCTATGAGGATGACTGTTGCTTTGTCTTGCTTCACCTTTAGCAGGACCTTCTGGATTAACGGCACCTACGGGAAGGTTAATGTGGGTTAACGGCCGTTAATCCACATCAGCGCTCCCGATGATGGAGTCGGGCAGGCATCTGACAGGGAGCCCTTGTCTCTGCCCTGCAGAGAACAGAACATGTGGCACTTCCTGTTCTGCCAGGATGCGAACAGCTCCACATGGGGAGACCCCCACATGCAGAAGATTAGGCTGACCACCTCCAGGTGGAGCAACCATTCGTGGTGTGACAAGAAGGTCCTGATGGGGCAATATGCCAGGATGTTCCTGGTGGGTGGTTACAGATGAATGGTGTGCTGCACACACGTCCCAGAGGCTGAACGCTTCCCGACTAAGGGTCAATGACCTGGTGCTGCTTGTCTGTTGATGCAACGCATTGCAGCAGTATTGTCCATCAAGACCTGCACCACGCCTTGCCCTTCAGGTGGGGCAAGAAAGCCTGATAGGCCAGGCAAACTGCTCTGAGCTCCCAACATCAATATGAAGCGTTAGGACAGCTTGTAACCTGTGGCCCTGGGTGTTGAGCTCGTCCAGATTGTCTCCCCAGCCCGTATCCGAGGCGGCCGACACCAGGGTGAGCAACAGAGATGGGGACACGAAGGGAACGCCTTGCAGCACCGACTTGGGATCCTGCCACCAGCCCAGAGACAAGAGGATGTGGCTCGGCACCGTGACCACTTGGTCCAGGAGGTGCCAGCTGGGGATGTAGACTGAGGCCAGCCATGCTTGCAGAGGTGTCAGATGAAGTTGGGCATGGCTGACCACATACATGCACACGGCCATTGGTCCATCAGTTGCAGGCACGTGTGGGCCATGGTGCCGGTTGCTCTTCATGTGGGAGATCAAGTCCGCCATGGGCTGAAACCGCGCTTCTGGAAGGAAGGGGCCCTGGCTTGCATGGAATTGAAAACCGTTCCGATAAACTCTATGCTTTGGACTGGCGTTAACGTGGTCTTCTCGGTGTTAATAGGCCCAGGTCGCTGCAAGTGGAAGTCACCAGACTGAGGCTACTTTGCACCTGCTCCAGAGATCTGCCCTTGATGAGCCAGTCATCGAGATACGGAAAGATTTGGACCCCTCGACACCTCAGGTAAGCCGCTACCAGTGCCACGCATTTCGTGAACACCCTGGGGGCCGAAGACAGGCCAAAGGGTAGTGCTGTGAACTGGAAGTGGCAGCCGGCCACAATGAAACGCAGGAAATGTCTGTGTCCCGGGAATATGGAGACATGAAATTAAGCATCCTCTAAGTCGAGAGTGGAGTACAGGTCCCTGGATCCAAGGAAGAGATGATGGAGGCCAGGGTGACCATGCGGAACTTCCACTTCTTGAGAGACTTGTTGAGGCCATGCAGGTCCAGAAGGGTTCTGAGGCCCCCTTTGGCCTTCGGGATTAGGAAATAGTGGTAGTAGAATCCTCTTCCTTGCATGTCCCGAGGAACCTCCTCCACAGCTTCCAAGCCCAGGAGCTTCTCGATCTCGTGAACAAGGAGTTGCTCATGAGAAGGGTCCCTGAAGAGAGACGGGGGGGAAGAAGGGAAGGACGGCCAAAAATCTCAGGGTATAGCCCCAAGCTACTATGTCCAGAACGCAGCGGTCTGACGTAACCAGCAACCAGGCTGAGCGGTAAGGTAAAAGGTGGTTAAGAAAAAGGCAGGAAGGATCTGGGCAGGTGACTGGTGCGTTCCTCCCAAGTACACCCTGAAAACGAGCGCTTCTGACCCCTCGGTGCTTCTCCTGGGCAGGCTGCGCAGGAGACTGGGATGATGAAGGGCGGCAGCAGCTAAACTCGACTTCCCTTTTCTTTGCAGGCCCTTGTCGAGGTTGCCTTTGTCAAGGTGGCAGAGGAGACTGGAACGGCTGTCTCGACGCCTGAGGAGTGTGCATCCCCAGTGAGCGGAGGGTGACCTGTGTGTCTTTCAGGCCATGCAGTTGAGCATCTGTTTGGTCGGAAATAAGGCCAACACCATGAAACGGGTGGTCCTGAATAGTGGCCTGCATCTCCTGGGAAAGTGCGGCAGTCTGAAGCCAGGAACTGTGCCACACAAC
Source organism: Chelonoidis abingdonii (assembly GCF_003597395.2). Classification (NCBI taxonomy): domain Eukaryota; kingdom Metazoa; phylum Chordata; order Testudines; family Testudinidae; genus Chelonoidis; species Chelonoidis abingdonii. The sequence continues at coordinate 27,681,213 of NC_133772.1, read as the reverse complement.
CACTGCTAAGGGTACCACCTGGGCAGCTGAATCGACTGTGTCCCAGACCATTTGGAGGGAGCACAGAGTCGCTGCAGTACCCTCCTCCACCAGAGCTGTAAACTCTGGGCTATCTCCTGAGACATGGAGTCCTTGAACTTGAGGAGAGAGTCCGACAAGTTAAAGTTCTAGTGACACAAGAGAGCCTGGGTGTTCCCCACCCGAAACTAGAGGCTGGCCACAGAATGAAATCTTGCAATCAAACAAATCCAGCCTCTTGGCCTCCTTATTCTTAGGGGTGGAACTGGTGGGACCCTGTTTATCCCTCTTGTTGGCCGCATCACCTTCATATTGGTGCACATAACAAAATTCATGTGGTGGGGGTGAGGTTGAGGAGTTCTGTGTGGGAGAGGGCTCATGGCTGAGGCAGGGGGTAGGCGTGCAGGTGTGTGAGGTCCCTGGTTGGGGATGCAGGCTCTGGGGTGGGACCAGAGATGAGGGGCTCAGGGCTGCGGCAGAGGGTTGGAGTGCACGGGGTGAAGGCTCCAGCTGGCAGTGCGGACTCTAGGGTCGAGCTGGGGATGAGGAGCTCAGGGTTGGAACAGAGGGTTGAGGTGCAGGGGGTGAGGGCTCTGGCCGAGGGTGCAGACTAGGTATGAGGGGTTTGGGGTGCAGGAGGGTGCTCCAGGACTATGGCGATGAGGCAGGACACCCCTCAGCTCTCTCCTTTCACAGCAGCACATGGGCTGTGGGGGACAGGCATCTCTCCTTGCCGCAGGAGCTCCAGGGCTGGGGCTATGGGATAGGTGCCCCCACTCCCCCTCGGCAGGCCTGGACCGAGGCTAGGTTCAGGCTTCCCCTCCCCGGGCAGGTCCAGGGCTGAGTTGGGGCTGGGGGAGGGGCACCCCGGCTGCAGCAGGTCCGGGCTGGGTTCCCTGAGCACCTATGTGGGGCTAAATAGGCTGCTTACAAGGATCTTAGATGGGTGTATAAATACTCAAACTCTTACACAGTACTTTGTTCTCACTCTCAGAGGTGGGCAGCGTGGAGAATGGGGTTTGCCAGATGGTCCTGGCAATTTTCAGGACCCACTCAGGCGTGCGATGTGGGCTGGAATGGACTCTAAGAGCACATTAAACAATGTCTCCATCTGCTCCTTCATCTCCTCCACCTTGATTCCACCCTATGGAGCAGTGCCAGATGATCCCTGAAATTGTCTGGTGGGCTAGCTTTGGAGGGGCCCGCACCACCTCATCTGGAGAGGATGACGACGATGGACCACTGGGGGAGGTCCAGCGGTGTCCTCACCCACTGGGAAGGTGTCATAAATAGATGGGTAAGGGTTAATGTTTCTTTTACCTGAAAAGGGTGAACAAAGGGAACCAAACACCTGACCAGAGGACCGATCAGAAAACTGGATTTTTAAAAGTCAGGGAGGGAATTGGGGACTCTGTGTCTTTTGTTTCTCCCAGCTATGGTGAGAACATCTTTCTTTCTACCTCCAAGCTTCTTTCTACTCTTCTGTTACCAAGTGTGAGTACAAAAGGAAAGCAATAGGTTGATATTGTAAGTTGTATTTACATGTGTGTAATTGCTGGACTGGTTTAAATTGGCTATTTTTTGAATCAGACTGTTTATTCATATTTTCTTATAAGCAATATCCCTGTATTGATCTCTTAATGCAGTGTTTAGTTTATAGTCTATGTAATTTCTTTCTTTTTATATAAAGTTTTTTTTGAAAACTTGTTGTGAATTTTCTTTCCTAGTTAGGCAAGGGATAGAAATTCTCTGTTTCCAGCATACTGTCTCTCTCAAGACAGGCAGGCGGGAGGGGAAGCCATTACTCTCTGTGTGTACCTCTCCTATTGTCCCAGGGTGGAAAAAAAGCTACGGGGAAAGAGAGAAAGAATCAGCTCTGTTCCCTTGTGCTTGAGGTTTGTCTCTTTGTGGAAGACGGAGACAGGTTTTCTTGTATTGTGATGTAAAGAGATTACATCAACTCCCTCAGGTTGCCCAGAGAGGAACGTCTGAGAGGGAGGGGGAAGGGAAGGGGAAGTATTTCCCTTGCTGGTAAGACTCAGACTCCTGGGTCTTGGGGTCTCTCCAGGGGAGGTTGGGGGAGATCAGAAAGGGGGTCCCCCAAGGAAAGTATTTGGGAACCCGGGCTATTAGGAGCCAATAATCCTAATTGTCAGCGATATCAGATCCAAGCTGGTAGAAAGCTTGGGGGAGTTCATGCTAAGCCCCCAGATTTTGGACTCTAAGGTCCAGATTTGGGACAGAGGCTTTATCACAGAAGGGCTTGAGGTTGAGAAGGAACTGGAGAGGGAAATGCCCTTGTATGCTGAAGAGGTAGAGAACAATTGAATCTGGCAAGAACAGGGCTGATATTGCAAAAAAAACAACACCACATTCTTAAGAGGTGCTAGGCACAGAGCACTCATGCAAACACATTCCAGAAGGGTAGGACCAGAACACCTCAATACCAACATATTCTCTAAAGAGAACAGGAACACGCTGACTCATTCTAAACAACAGGACAGGATGACAATGTGATGGATAGAGATGTTTTGATCGAATCAATATGTACAAGGTAATGGGTGGTAACAACCCACGTCAGGGGGCAGGTAATTAATCACATCAGAGAGGCAATATGTAATTTGTTTGTATTGATGTATAAAATGAAGCCTCCAAGGAAGTGTCTCTGTCTGGCCTAGGGAGGAATGGAAAGTCTCGCTGTTCACTGAGCTGGTCTATTGTCACAAGCATACATTTGTTAGTGTACCTGTAACCACTGAACGGGACATTAGCACCGTACTTCATTGGAAATAAAACTGACCTGGTGCCTTCACTATTAAACCAAGTCTTGTGGTCTTACTGGGCAGTTCGATGGAAGCCTGCTGTACAGGCTCTGTGGCCAGAGCCACTGCAGCACACAGAAATAACATGCACACAGCCAAACATCTAACACTGTTGCCCATCAACATCTGAAGAAGTTCCTCACCTTGTGCAATAACAATAGTTCTTCAAGATGTGCTCCACGGTAGGTGTGTCTCCGTCTCTGCGCTGCTGATCAGTAGCAGTGTCCATTGGGCCCGCACATGCACAGTCTCTCCTCGTGTTGCACTACGAGGCTAGCCAGCACACATGGGCTAATCATCCTCAGTTCCTTCTCTACCAAAGAGTCATAAGCGAGAACTCCAAGGAGGGCAGGTAGTGGAACAGTTACTATAGGGACACACAGCTCAAAGAACCATCATTACTGAATAAGGTGAGTAACTTCAAGTAGTGTCCCTCTGGGGGCTCCACTATAGGTGACTCCCAACCAGTACCACTCTTGGAGGACTGAGACTTCAGAGTCGGGTTAGTCACAGGTGATAGTACTGTGGAATCAAAGACGGCATCCGAGGCAGAGTCCCCGGTGATTGCATAATGTTCTGTGAAGGTGTGGACTAATGCCCACAATGACGCTCTGCAGATCTCTGAGATGGGGATGCCCTTAAAGAAGGCGACAGATGAGGAGATCCAGCTCATGCAATCTGTATGGATAGAGTCTGGGGGAGTCATGTTATGAATTTGGTAGCACTGCCTGATGCAAAATCGAGACCCGCTTAAAGAGCCTTTGGGCTGATATCACTAAGCCCCTGGATCTTTCTGCCATAGAGAGGAAGAGTCTAGGTCGGGGTGGCCAACTTGTGGCTCTGAAGCCACATGTGGCTCTTCAGAAGTTAGTATGCAGCTCCTCGTATAGGCACCGACTCTGGGGCTGGAGCTACAGGTGCCAACTTTCCAGTGTGCCAGCGGGTGCTCACTGCTCAACCCCTGGCTCTGCAAAAGGCCCTGCCCCCACTCCACCCCTTCCAATCCCCTCCCAAGTCTGCTATGCCCTCATTCCTCCCCCACCAGAGCCTCCTACATGCCACGAAACAGCTGATCAGGAGGTGGGGGAGGGAGAGGGAGGCGCTGATTGGTGGGGCTGCTGGCAGGTGGGAGGGGAACTGTGGCTCTTTGGCAATGTACATTGGCAAATTCTGGCTCCTTCTCAGGCTCAGGTTGGCCACCCTTAGTCTAGGGGATGTCTTGAAGGCGAGACAGAATGAAAGGAGGCTCTCCTAACATCTAAGGTGTGTAGTATGGTCTCCCTATTGTCTTGGTGAAACTTGGGGTAGAAGGCAGGAAGGTGGATAGCCCACATGCAATGGCTAGCCTCGAGATGCAGCATGAGGAGAGAGAGAGTGCATGTGCAGGCCCAGCAGACATGGCTACCAAAGATCTCGGATCAGCAGCACAGGGATGCAGACACACCTACAGTGGACCATCCATCGGGACACTACTTGAAGAAGAAACAACTTTCTTCTCAGGAAAGAAAAACATTTTAAAGTGCAATGGATCACCAGGAAGAGAAAGGCGAGTGCTATTTTACATAACTTACTTAATGCTGCCTCATATTGGAACAGGCGGCCTTTAGAAATTGCAAAGTTCAGGACACTTGACATATCATGTGTCAGGAAGAACCAGACCCCAAAAGTAGGATCTCTTTTCAGGAGACCAAAAGGGTTGCCGTAATTTGGAAACCCATAAAACAAGTGCCTTTTCCAAATTTTCCCCCCAGTAATTTGAAATAAGTGCAACACATACCTTGTTTGTCTTTTACCATTAAGAAGTTGCTGTGCAACTGAGGCACATTTGTCTGCATCTTGAGTAACTAATCGGAGGTGTCGCAGTAGATCATTATCTGGAAACTTTCTCATTTCTGATTCTTCTATCAAAGCCTTAAAACTGATGAGGCCTTTTAGAAGAAAATATTTTCTTTAATTAAAAATAGCCCTTTTTAGGATTGATTTTAAGTAATAGAGAACAATACTGCAGTGCAATAATTGTACGCAACAGTGTCTAATTAAAAAAACCCTGAAGCTGGTACAGAAATTAAAAAAAACAAAAAACAAAAAACTGCACTCTCAGATATACAACATCCCCTACCTGCCAAACCCTTACAGCCCAACCTCCAACAAGCTTCTCTTTGGGGGACTCACACTGCTATTTGTGAGATGGAGTCGTAGACTCTCAGACTATCCGGGTTGGAAGGAACCTCAGGAGGTCATCTAGTCCAACCCCTGCTGAAAGCAGGGCCAATCCCCCGACAGATTTTTGCCCCAGATCCTTAAATGGCCCCCTCAAGGATTGAACTCACAACCCTGAGTTTAGCAGGCATATAAATATACAGATTTATTTATATGATATATAAATAAGCTTCAAAGACAAAGCTGTTGAGTTTCAGAAGTTAACAGCAGAACAAGAAACATTTTAGAAATTGACAATTTTTAGCTTCTGTAGGAAATACAAGATAAGGAAAATACATACTTCTTTTATGGTTCATTTTTGCCTCCAAAGCTTCATTTACTTTTGAAGCCCATTCATTGTAGGATTCTGCACGCAATTTCAGTGCATTCATCATTGGATAGAGATCATCTAGTTTATATCGATATCTGCAACGGGCACAGAATTCAACCCCTTTAGTAAGGCATGAATGAACATCAAAATAAGATTGTCTAGTGTCCATATGAACCATCACTGCTTTGTCTATAGAAGTTTGTACTTACTATTATTCAGTGCTCAAGCATATTAGGCACCTCATATTACAAATTCTAGACCAGGTCCCTGCTCTGAAGAGGTTGCAATCCAACTGAATATAAGACAGTGAAGAGATAACAAAACAGCAGGGAGGAACAGAGGGTGATGGATAGCTCAGGAAAGCAACTTGATTACTCAGTTACTCAGCAAACGCTAGAACTGGATCACTTGATGATTACCTGTTATATTCATTCCCTCTCGGCAGGGCCAGATTAACTCTCCTGTGGACTCGGGGCTATTAGATTTTGTGGGGCCTGTATACCAGTCTTCTTCCTGGAAGGGAGCTTGGTGCAGGAGGAGGCTGGGGTGCAGGAGAGCGCAGAAGGGGTTTCAGGGCTGGTGCAGTGTTGGGGTGCAGGAGAGGGTGAGGGTGTGGACTCTGGGAGGCAGTTTGGTACAGAAGGGGGCTCCAGGCTGGCACAGGG
>NC_133772.1:27610784-27672532 GCF_003597395.2 Chelonoidis abingdonii | reverse complement strand
GGCGCCAGACACACGAGGTGTAGACCCTGGCCAGGATGCGCTTAACACATGTGGCTCCTGGCCGATGGCACAGCAGGGCTCAAGCAAATTACCTGTCTGCCATAGCCGTACACTGCTCCCGGAAACGGCCAGCTGCTGACGCGTCTGTATGCCACTGGTGGGAGGGGGACAGTATGTCTCCACGTGCTGCCCGCACCCGCAAGTGCCGCACCCGTAGCACCACTCACTGCGTGGATGGTGCTAGGGGCGGGGCCAGCACACAGAGCCTCCTCCCCCTCCCCATCAGGGGCCACAGACTTGCTAACAGCCAGCCACTTCTGGGAGTAGCATGGGGCCAGGGCAGGCAGCCTGAGCACAGGAGATCACTGCCTGTGATTTATTTTTGCAAGGGCCTCCTTGAGCCGGGGCCCCAGGCTGCAGCCCCTATCAGAAGAGAGGATATCAGGCTAGATGGACCTTTGGTCTGACCCAGTGTGGCCATTCTTATGTTTCATCTTGCTATAGTAGTTACAAGTCTTCTTCTGGCATAAATAAACAGAATGAGCACACTAATTTCTCATAGATGTTACATGGAGTGTAGCTGTAGCAGTGTGGGTCCCAGGATATTAGAGAGATGAGGTGGAGGAGGTAATATCTTATTGGACCATCATCTGTTGGTGAGAGAAACAAGCTTTTCAGCCACACAGAACTCTTCTTCAGGTCTGGGAAAGGTACTCTGAGTGTCACAGCTAAATGCAAAGTGGAACAGATTATTTAGCATAAGTAGTTAGCATTTATGTGGGTGAATACTGCACTCTAAAATGAACTTACACAGGAAAATAATAAAAGACAAAAATACCTTACTATCTGTGGGTGAATACTTTACACAAAGCAATCATTCTATATCTGATCTATCAGTTCTCATCCTCAAAGGAAACCTGCACAACACTTTCAAAAGATGAGTCTGGGAGCTTAAATTCATAACTCTGGTAAACACTAAAAATCAAGGACTGATCAGACACCAGATTTAGGGTTTATTGCAACAATCTGTAACCCACCACCCCTTTTTGTCTTACGACTGCAGAGATGTTAACAGGCCATTCTACCATGAATGGTCTCTTACAATACATGCTAACTACTTACACTAAAAAAATCTATTCCACCTTGCATTTTGCTATGATGCTCTGAGTACCTCTCCCAGACCAGAAGAACAGCTCTGTGCAACTTGAAAGCTTGTCTTTCACACCAACAGAAGCTGGTCCAATACAAGATATCACCTTGCCCACCTTGTCTCTCTTGTAGGTGTTATGGCAGAAATATATCTTGTGGGATTTGAAAAAGAAAAGTTAATAGCATTATACATCATCTCAGAAAGGATGTTCCTTGTTTGAGGCACTGTGGCAATAAGTTTGAACATGGTTGTGGGAGAAATATAAATGGCATCACTAGCAAAGCAGATGAGTGATGTGCCTCCCACCCACACTAGATTCTTCAAAAAACTAAATTTAAGAAAAGCATATCCTAGTCCTCAAAGACCCTCAATGAATAATATTTTTCTAGCCAAAACATACCCCAATGTATATTTATAGGTTGGACAGGAGCAGAGATCTTCTACGTGATACAGGCATACCAGTAAGCCAGGTTTACATGAGCAATAGACAGCAGACATGAAGCAAGTGGTTTTACACTTTATGCACTGGCGCTCATCATCTGGCAACATTTCAAAAGCCATCCTCTCGGAATCAGTCACTCCCTACAATAGAATATGAACAGAGCAGACTAGCTCAGACAAGAAGATCAAAAGTTAAGTTGATCAAAGACACGATTTATCACAAAAGTTTAGAATTAAGATATTGGACATATGAAAATAATCACATTTTGGTTAATGAGGACTCAACTACTTCAGCTAAGTTATTGAAGAAACCAAAAAACCTATTATTTTAAAAAGGCATTTTAAAAAAAACAACTACGAAGGGCCCAATTTTAACACCCCATTAACGTCAAGTAGTTCTTTCCTCAACTAGTCCCATTGAAATCAAAGGGTTAGGGCAACATTAATGCAGGACACCATGGGTGAACTTCACATCATGACTTTAAAGTTACTCCAGTAAGCATAATTTCACTTCCTAAAGCTTACCAGTTTAAGCACAGCTTCTCGTAAAGCCTTTTCATCTTCAATCATAATAGCCATGTCTTTCTGAACAGTAGCAGCTACCACAACATCAAGGACATCTGCTTTGGAAGCCATTTTACATATCATCTCATCATGAGAAAAAACACAGTAGCGGTTTAACAGGCGATAATGTTCCACACACTGGCGACCCAATGGCAGCTGTATCAGGGGCAGGGGGAAGAGGGTGGAAAGGGAGGAGTATCAGCAAGATTTTTTTTTAAAATGTTGTTTATGAAACCTTTAGAGGCATAACAGTGTGAAGGCACAGACTGTTTGTGCTATTAACTAATTACTATCTATCCAACCAAATGAAAGCCATTAAGAGTGCATTCTAGGAACTATATTAAGTTTAATCAAAAGTACACCACATGTTAAAAAGTAAACAAGACCATGACAAGTTTCTATAGCTCAGGATACTGACTACTGTGTTTGGACTTAGTAGGAGCATTGCCAGCAGATCAAGGGAAGCGATTATTCCCTTCTATTACTATTAGGCACTGATGAGGCCACATCTGAAGTACTGCACCCACTACAGACAGGATGTGGACAAACTGGAGAGAGTACAGCAGAGGGCAACAAAAATTATTAGGGAGCTGGGGCACATGACTTATGAGGAGAGGCTGAGGGAAATGGACTTATTTAGTCTGCAGAAGAGAAGAGTGGGGGGGAGGGATTTGATAGCAGCCTTCAGCTACCTACAAAGAGGGGAGGGCGGTTTCCAAAGAGGATGGAGCTCAGCTGTTCTCAGTGGTGGTAGATGTCAGAACAAGGAGCAATGGTCTCAAGTTGCAGTGTGGGAGGTCTAGATTGGATATTAGGAAAAACTATTTCACTAGGAGGTTGGTGAAGCACTGGAATGGGTTACCTAGGGAGGTGGAGGGATCTCCCTCCTTAGAAGTTTTTAAGGCCCATCTTGACAAAGACCTGGCTAGGATGATTTAATTGAGGTTGGTTCTGCTTTGACCAGGGGGTTGGACTAGATGACCTCCTGAGGTCCCTTCCAACCCTGATATTTTATAATTAAATACCATTAAAGATTTAAAGAGAGTTTAAATTTGGATTTGACAGTACTGCTTAAAGGGTCCATTCAAAAATCAGTGAAGTGGGGTAATAGTCCAAAAGAGTTCCATTCCACATTGATGTAACCTGAAGATAGTCACACAGAATAATTATTATTAATTATTTGTCTTATCATAGGGCCTATGAGCCCCAGTCATGGAACAGGACCCTACTGTGCTAGGTGCAGTACAAACAAAGAACAAAGACAGTCCCAGCTTCAAGCAGCTTACAATCTAAGTAAATATAATTTACTGTCAAAAAATGGGAAAGACAAACTTGGAGCTGCTGGCCCACAATTTTTGTCTGAGACTGCAGTAAATAATTGTTCCAAGATATGCCATAAGAATCTTTTTAAAGGTGTTTGGAGCGAAGTTGGAAGAATCCCTATGCCTGATTCTGAATAATAACTTCCCTGTAATTAGCTCAAGAATGGGGATGGGGGTGCAAAAAAGGTATCTTTACGCAACCTTCATGCTCCCTGTATTCTCATGACATGCAGGGCTCTGTCCAGTCCCTAGTATAAGTTAAAGCAGCCCTGAGGCTGCTCTAACTCATGCTCTGCTTCCCCAGAACTGTTATGGGCACTTGGAAGCAAAGAATACCCATAGTTCAGTGCATCCTGGCCATACCTCCATGACCAACATGCCCTGTTTGTTGCAGGCTGAGCGCAGCAGCTGCACAGAGTCTTCTGCAATTCTGTAGTGTTTGGGCAGGCCCTTTGCCTAGCGGGTATTCTCAAGAGGCTGTTTCCATGGCAGAAATGACCTTAGCGTACCTAAGAATCACAACCCACATTAATAATTGATGTTTGATACTTTTAGAGGAGTTGGGTGAGGGGAAAGTGTTCAGTCAGTACAATGAACTTGTTTTAAAGCTAATTTAGTATTCTGAAATCACTAAGCTATGTAAAGCAAAAGCATTTTCATTACCTACTTAGACGTACTGCACAAAGTGAAAAATAGCAAAGCACCACTATTCACGCTGTTTTCTCTTTGGTCATTGTGCACTAGGAAAATTCTTCTATATGCCTTCCACTCAGCTGATTCAAGTGAGATTGTGCATGCACAATAAAATTACCACCACACTACTTAGTAAGCATATACTTTTACTGAAAATCCATAGCATGTTCTTAAAACATACCCAATCAACTGTGCAGAAGTTCACAGCTTCAGCAAAATTGAAACCCTGGTTAAAGCCACTGTGATAGGCTCTTGGAAATGTAATTACAAATTCTCCAGCACACTGGTTGGTTCGGTAAACCTAATAAAAACAAGAGGCAAACGAAGTTGATTTCTAACAATGGGTAAGAATTACACAGAGGTACAGTCTAGATTTTCAAAGCCACCAAGGGCATGTAGATGTCCAATGCCCATTTATTTATCTGAAAGCACTTCAAAAACCTCAGCCAAAAAGAGTTATAATTTTTATTCAGAAAGCACAGGGACTAACCATACACTCCACGACACTGCAGGTAAACTCCTAGTGCCAACAATTAGGTTGAAAAATGCTTACAAAACAAATAGTGACAACTCCCAGAGCAAACTGTTCCTTTCAGCTCTGAGTAAGGGGCAGTGTGAAGACGTGCTGCTACAGGAAGAGCAATGGAAAGGAAGCGAGACTGAATTTGCACAGCAGGGAGGGGAGTATGCTGCACTGACTCATTACAGCAAACTCTCACCCCACAGGCCACCCACCAGAGCTGGCTAAACACAAGGGGAAGAGAGAACAGCCATGGGGTCTGCCTAATTCCCAATCCCATCCAACCAACTAGATCAAAAGCAACGACTGCATTGCCCATCCTTTCAAACCAGTACATTACACCAGCTCAAGTCCCTATTGCTCTCCCCAACCCTGGACTCAGAAGCAAGTGGGTTTGATGTGGCCATATAGGAGAATGAGGGGAGGCCTTACTTCCCCTAACAAGCCCCTCCAGTTGGTACAGCCCTAAACATGGCTAAGTCACAATATAGCCTTTAACAGTAAATCTGCAGCAAATCAATTAATGTGACCTCATCAATCTTCTTAAATCAGGACAAGATAAACTTGAATTTAGCTATCATTGCAATTCTGAGATACATGTATTGGTCAGGGAAGTATTTAAAATGAGAGCCGTATGTCTCATTTCACAAGTGATATATGAAAGTCACTAGGCTCATCATAAAGCAGAATTAAGTTTAAGATTAGTGAGCTGCTGAAGTATATACTGAGATGGAGATGTTTTAAAATGTGCAGGTGGTGGAGGGGAGGAGGTTGGAAGTTACCTGTAATTTCTTGTTTTCTGAAACACCATGAGACCAAGCAAGAATTCCCACAACTTTAAACGGCTATGTCTCTGAAATCACACTTTAGGTACCTTAAAACTGCCTCACTCCCCCTATGTTTCCACTGGGTTCCAAGGTCAGCTCCTTTCAAAAGCCAGTTAAGTACATGGAAAGTACATTCTTTCAAGGTCTTAGAGGAAGGATGGTGAGTGATGCATTTTCTTGAATAGGTAAATAATGATTCAGAATGACAGGAAATATGAGAGAGTGAGGATGTAGATGAGGCACTGCCAAACTATTCAGCACTGCAGGAAAGATCTACAAAGAAGTCATGGTTCCCTTCCCTCTGCTGCAAAGTTGTGTTCCAAACATCATCAGAAACGAAATAAGCTTGGAACAAACAGAGGGCAGCCAAGGGTTCTAGTGTCCAACTAAAGGGCACCTGACAAGCCTCCACAAGTGCCTCAAAAACTCAAAGCACCTTATGTGGAACATGGACGCAGGAATGGAAATCCACTGAGACAGATCTCTCTCGAGAAGAGCATGTGAAATAACCATCTTAAGTGAGTCTAAAAAGCAATGACTGCACTGCCCATCCTTTCAAACCAGTCCATTATACCAGCTCAAACAATTGTAATTTGTCCGATACATTATTTCTATACTGTGCAATACCTGCAAAAGCTACTGCAAAGTTGTGTTAAAAATTGATTTAAATTGTCAACTTTACAGAAGAAGCCAACATAAAAGAAGAGGAGATAAAAGACAATGAGCACAGAACTCCAATGACATACAGGCACTCCATGGGCCATCAGCGTATTTGGGTTCATAATGGTGACAAGCTGATGCAAAAGATCAGGTTGAGACACAAATAACTCGGGAGCCAGCTTCTTCATCACATCTTCCAGTTGCTCAGCCGCATACCCTGGGGCTCCATACCACGTTTTCGGTTCCCCCCTGCAAGTTTAAAAAAAGGAGGTGCTAAATATAAACAAGATTGTACGTTCACATTAACAGGCTCTTGCTTCACGTTGTACTGAAAAGACACTAAATAAGCACTATTTAGGAGTGCACTAAGGGTTCTCTACATAGTGGAGTAATGTGCTGTACAGGGGTGTGATTTCTACAGCTAACTAACATGCTGTGCATTAATTTATCCACATAGATCTTACTGGTGCACTTTAAGGTAGCACTGTTCGAAACAATACTGTTCATGTATACTAGGGAACCTTTAGTCTACACGGACCAATTGGAGAGCACATTAGTGCACTTTAGAAATCACACTCCATAGAGTACATTACCCTATCACATAGAGATATCCAAAAACTCTGTCCCAAGGGTGGGCAAACTATAGCCCATGGGCCACATACAACCCTCCAACCATTTTAATCTGACCCTTGACCTCCCGCTGGGGAGCAGGGTCTGCGGCTTGCTCCGCTCCGCTGCTTGCTCTGGTCCGCTGCTCCAGCCGGGTAGCAGGGTTGGGGCCACTCCATGTGGTTCCTGGAAGCAGTAGCATGTCCCCCCTCTGGCTCCTACGCATAGGGGCAGCCAGGGGGCTCCGTTCCACATGCTGCCTCCGTCTCAAGTGCCACTCCCCACAGCTCCCATTGACTGGGAACCGCAGCCAATGGGAGCTGCAGGGGTGATGCCTGCAGACAGGGCAGCACGCAGCAGAGCCATGCGGCCACACCTCTGCGTAGGAGCTGGAGAGAGGGACATGCCGCTGATTCCGGGAGCTGCTTGGGTAAGTGCTGCCCAGAGCCTGTACCTCCGAGCCACCCTTCCCTCACCCAACCCTCTGCCCCAGCCCTGGATCCATCGGTCTCAGCCCGGAGCACCCTCCTGCACCCCAAACCCCTCATCCTCAGCCCTACCCCAGAGCCTGCACCCTCAGCCAGAGTCCTCACGCACAACCCAGTACTTCATTCCCCTTGCCCCTGCCCAGAGTCCCCTCCTGCACCCTGAACTCCTCATCTCTGGCCCTACTCCAGAGCACACACCCCAAGACAGAGCCCTCACCCCCTCCCACACCCCAACCCCAATTTCATGAGCATTCATGGCCTGCCATATAATTTCTATACCCAGATGTGGCCCTTGGGTCAAAAAGTTTGCCCATCCCTGCTCCATCCACTGCCCTAACTCTTAACATTTAATAATATAAGTTCTTTCTTCGGACTTAACTGAAATTGCCTAAAGTATATTGTGGAATTCACTTTTATTGCCTCAAGAGCAAATCTGCTCATGTTAGTGTTCTTTCACTGCAATGCAACAAATTCCACCTGGGCCTTACAACCTCTGGCTGAGGCATAATCACCATAGAAGCAATATGCCGTAACTCCTCACTTAACATCGTCCCAGTTAATGTTGCTTCATTGTTACGTTGCCGATCAATTAGAGAACATGCTCATTTGAAGTTGCGCAATGCTCGCTTCAAACATTGTTTGGCAGCCGCCTGCTTTGTTCACTGCTTGCAAGAAGAGCAGCCCGTTCAAGCTAGCTGGTGGGGGCTTGGACCCAGGGTGGGCTGGCAGCCCCCTATCAGCTCCCCTAAGTTCCCTGTGCAGCAGTTGCCCAGCAGGCTATCAACTGCCAGGAAGTTCAGCTATCCCTCCCTCAGTGCCATGAGCTGCTCTTGCCCTCTGCCTTGGAGCTGCTCCCGGGAGCCTCCTGCTTGCTGTGCAGAGGGGTGGGAGGAGTGGGGGGGAAAGAGGGGTGCTAATGTCAGGGTGTCTCCCTCCCCCTGCTCCTGTAACTCATCTCCACAGAGCAATGGGGGGGGCCATGACAGGGCCCAGGATGGAGCACACGTGTGTGTGGCTGTCTGTCTCTCTCTGCCATGCTGTGTCTTTTCCCTCCATTCCTGCTGCCTTGTAGAGTGTGAGGCTACATTAACAACGTGTTAACCCTTGAGGCCTCAGCCAAGTGCTAGCTCATCATTTAGCAGTAAGGCATTCCACAGGAAATATCCCACTCTTTCACCCTCTGACTCCACCACCTCAACCAAGCTTCACAATCATCATTGCTGTGTATAGTATTAAACTGTTTGTGAGAGAGAGAAGTCATTTGTCTGGCAAAAGCTTTTCCCTGGAACCTACCCTCCCTATTTACATTAATTCTTATGGGGAAATTGGATTCACTTAACATTGTTCCCCTTAAAGTAGCATTTTTCAGGAACATAAGTACAATGTTAAGTGAGGAGTTACTGTATAACAAATGGAAAAGGGAGAAACAAATAGCAATGCATATAAAATTAGAAGAAGGTGTGAAGTACAGAAAATTGATAAAGAAAGAAAAACCATCAAGGAAAAATCTAATGCTGGATTAAAAAAAAAAAAAAAAAACGTATCAGGAACAAAAGAAATCCTAGTAAGAATATAGGACCAACACTAAATAGTCATCATAAAATTGTTAAAGATGCAGAACAGTCAACCTGTGGAACTCTTTGCCAGAGGATACTGCGACAGCCAAGACTATAACATGGTTCAAAAAAAAAACTAGATAAATTAATGGAGGATAGGTCCATCAATGACCATCAGCCAGGATGGGCAGGGATGGTGTCTCTAGCCTCTGTTTGCCAGAAGCTGGGAATAAGCAACAGGGAATGGATCACTTGATGACTACCTGTTCTGCACCTGGCATTGGCCATTCGGAAGACAGGATACTGGGGCTAGATGGACCTTTGGTCTGACTCAGTATGGCTGTTCTTATGTTCTTACGTAACAGATACAAGTGTTCAACAAGTATTCATGTTCTGTATTTAGAAAGAAGCAGGATGGAATATTCGTATCAGATGAGAATGATGAATTACTTTCCAATCCTTTAGTAATGAAGAAGGAAGTTAGATGCCATCTAATAGAGATAAACATTCTTAAAGTCAGCAGGCCCAAATGGCTTGCTCCCAGAAGTCCTAAGAGAGATGGCTGATGAGATCTCCAGCCACTGATGTTAATTTTTAATAAATCTTGGACAATAGGGGGAAATTCCAGGAAATTCGATGAGTGCTCATGCCAATATTCAAAATTCAAAAAATTGATAAGTCGCTAATAAGAGATTCAGTTGATGAAGTACTAAAGGACAGGAACATAAATAATGTCAGTTAACATGGTTTTATGGAAAACAGGTGTAGTTAATGAAAGACTTAAATCAGGTTTGTTTAAGATTACAAGTTTGGTCAATAAAGATATCTGCATACATGTCAAACTTGTGTAAGACTTAGTTCCATATGACATGCTGATTAAAAAATTAACACTATACAGTATCAGTAACTGACAGATCTCAAAAAGTAGTGGCATCAAATGGGGATGTTTCTAGAGAAGCTGGAGGCCCAATGACAGTCAACATTTTCATAAATGATCTGGAGGTAAATATAAAACCACTGCCAATAAAATCTGCAGGTAACACATACAGGTGGAATGGTAAATGAGATGGTCATGGCAGTTATACATAGCAACCTGGATCACATGGTAAGCTAGGCCCTTTCAAACAAAATGTGTTTTAATACAGCCAAAAGCAAAATTATGTGTCTGATACAAAATTACTCAATATAGTTAGTTCCAAAGCAGACTGTGAAGAGTTACAAAAGGATCTCACAAAACTGGGTGCCTGGGCAACAAAATGGCAGATTAAATTCAATGTTGATAAATGCAAAGTAATGCACATTAGAAAACATAATCCCAAACTATACATATAAAATGATGGGGTCTAAATTAGCTGTTACCACTCAAGAAAGATCTTGGAGTCATCACAGACAGTTCTTTGAAAACATCTGCTCACTGTGCAGCAGCACTCAAATAGGCTAACAGAATTTTAGGAACCATTAGGAAAGGGATAGATAATAAGACAGAAAATATCATAATGCCATTATATAAATCTATGGTACATCTACACTTTGAATACTGCAAGCAATTCTGGTTGCTCCATCTCATAAAAGATACACCTCTACCCCAATATAACACTGTCCTCAGGAACCAAAAAATCTTACTGAGTTATAGGTGAAACCGCGTTATATCAAACTTGTTTTGATCTGCCGCAGTGCGCAGCCCCACCCCCCCAGAACGCTGCTTTACCGCATTATATCTGAATTCATGTTATATCGTGTCACATTATATCAGGGTAGAGGTGTACATTAGAATTGGGAAAAGTACAGAGAAGAGCAACAAAAATTATTAGGAGGATGGAACAGCTTTCATATAAGGAGATATGTAAAAGATTGGGACTGTTCAGCTTGGACAAGCGACTACTGAGGGAATCTGATAAAAGCCTATACAATCTTAAATGCTGTGGAGAAAATGAATAAGGAAGTGTCATTTACCCCTTTACATAACACATGAACCAGGGCTTACCCAATGAAAATAATAGGTGTAGTAGGAAGACAGCCTGAAACATAAGCCTTTGTATCAGAGGCCTGATATGAGGCAGGACCTGCTCACAGAATCTGGCAAGAACAGGGATGATATTGCAGAAACACAATAGGCAGTAATTAAACAAAAGGAAGTACTACTTCTCACATTGCACAGTCTATCTGTGGAACTTGTTGCCAGGGGATGTTGTGAAGCCCAAAACTGTAACGATGTTCAAAAAAGAATTAGGTAAGTTCACAGAGCATAGGTCCATCAATGGCTTTTAGCCAAGATGCAACCTAATGGTCAGAGTGTCCATAAACCTGACTGCTAGAAGCGCCTGATGCTGTCAGAAGACAGGATACTGGGCAACATGGATCTTTGGTCTGATCCCATATGGCCATTCTTATGTTCTTCTTAGGAACAAGGAAAACAAGCCATGCCTGCAATCTGGGGGGCTGTGATAGAAAGTATTTAGGGAGTCACATAGTGGACAAGCAACTTGAGATGAGTTTCCAGTGTCATTGTGTAGCAAAAAGGGCTAATGATCTCTCTGACTGACAAGGGAGTACTGAGTAGGTATCAAGTATCAGGGGGTAGCCGTAATCGTCTGTATCCACAAAAACAATGAGGAGTCTGATGGCACCTTAACGACTAACAGATTTATTTGGGCATAAGCTTTCATGGGTAAAAAGTGGACTCGTTGTTTGAGTAGGTATGTCTCTATATTGCACAGGTGTGACCAATACTGGAATATTGCGTACAGCTCTAGTTGTCCACCTTTTGAAGGATGTTAAAAAAAATGGTAATGAAGGTTTTTGCAATAGGAACTTGGTTAATCCTGTTGATGTATAAGGAAGAATGGAATTCAATTCCCTTTCCCATAGCCAAAATGCTAGGAGAAATAAAAGATAAAATGTCACTAATCACAACAAATAAGATTCTGAACACTCAGAGAGAGCAGATATGCTGTTTAAGAAAGTGCCATTTCTAGTCTCTTTAACCATACCACACTTTAAGGGATATAAATTGGCTTATGTGAAAACCTGTGGAAGTTTATGACCACTATGGAAACAGACTGGGAGTCGAGGGGGGGATGGAGGTGTGTCACACTGGGATGTAGGCAGTGCGATCTAGTTGTCAGAACAGGAGTCAGCCATACTGGTCTGAGCAGAGCCAGAAGGTGGAACTGGAGTTGTGGTTGGGAGAAAGTCAGTGGTTAGAGCAAACTCAAAGTTGTGGTCAGGAGACAAGCAAGCTGTTCAGAGCCAAGGGTTTGGAGAAGAGAGTCTGGGGCTCGACCAGAAACAGGCATGGGTTTGGAGAACGGATCAGTACAGGAAAATGGTCTGGACCACCTGCAGGCATGGAATGTATCGAACATCCTCTGTGCTGTTGTTGCTACATGGCTTAAATGATAATCTGCTGGATGTCCAATCAGGGAGCACAGTCACTCTATGAGAGCTTATTGCACCCAGTCGAGTTCACTGGGTTGCCAGATGGCTGTGCCTGCAGCCAGTTAAGCTCCTGACAGTACCCCTCCCTCATGGGGTCCTCAGCCCTGGGTTGTCAGGGTATCATTGGTGAAATTTCTGAAGGAGGTCAGGAGTATGAACATTATCTTTCAGCTCCCAAGATCACCTCTCTGGCCTGTACACTCCTTCCAGTCTATCAGATACTGGAGCTTTAACTGACCAATCTGGAATCAGTTCATATTCTTCCTCTTCCTGGGGTTAGGTCTACCCAGTCAGCGAAGAGACTGTCGATGAACGTCTTGAGGGAAGCACAAAAGATGTGATGAATCTTGAGAGATTCTGGGAGCTGAGGCCACTGTGTTTATTTGTTCAATGATTCAGGTAATGGTGGTCAGTTTACAAGTTCTGAGTTGAGAGCCAAACCTTATTCTCTACAGCAAGGCTGGGGCAGCTCATCTCTTTTGGTTAGTTATCATCGATTATGGAATATCAAGATTGGAAGGGACCTCAGAAGGTCATCTAGTCCAACCCCCAGACAGATTTTTGCCCCAGATCCCTAAAATGGCCCCTCAAGGATTGAACTCTCAACCCTGGGTTTAGCAGGCCAATGCTCAAACCACTGAGCTATCCCTCCTCCATCAGTATAAGATCCTTTAGCAGCCAGTAAGTGTTCTTTGAGGTCCTGGTTTATTTGTTCAAGGTGGAGGACCAGGACCATGGTTGCCTGGATGATAGAGCCTTCTGGAGATCCGGGTGAAACCGGGGTGAAAACTGAAATTCGTGAAGTTGAATGGAAGCATAGGTTAAATTGTATGCCAACTCATCCAAACACAGTAGTGGAAGCCAATCATCCTGATGGAAATTCAAAAAACAGCAGATATAGTTCCAAGTTATGACTCTCAGTGGTTTGAGCATTGGCCTGCTAAACCCAAGGTTGTGAGTTCAATACTTGAGGGGGCCACTTAGGGATCTGGGGCAAAATCAGTACTTGGTCCTCCTAGTGAAGGCAAGGGGCTGAACTCGATGACCTTTCAAGGTCCCTTCCAGTTCTATGAGATAGATAGGATTCTTTTTATTTTGGCCATCTATCTGTGGATGGTAGGATGTTGTGCTAAGGGACTTGGTGCAGGGTTGGAGAAATTCCTGCCAGAACAAAGAAATGAATTGATGACTTCAATCCAAAATTATGCATGTCAGCATGCTGATACCAGAAGACACGCTCCAGGAAGACTCATGTGGTTTTCACAGGCAGATGAAATAGTGCAGCAGGGAATCAAATGGGCCAGCTTGATTAGAACCACCATCACAGTCAGGATAACAGTGATCTTGAGAGCATGGTAATTTCACAATAAAATCCATAGAAAAATTGGACCATCAACATAGATATGTGGGGTGGGGTTGAAGGAGGTCCAAGGGACTTACTTGTGGTTTCTTTGTGCAGGTTTAGAGGTCACATGATTGTACATCTCTTTGTAGGGTTGACCACCAGCAGTACCTAGCAATTATGTTCCAGGTTTTACACTGACATAAATGACTCACCATGGGTAAGTCATGACATAGTCTTAGCGCCCAACGCCAGGAGTCGCCCTCAGGAATGCAGAGGTGATACCCACAATAGATGTGGTCTTGTTGCAGGCAAAACCTTGAATCTGGGGAGGTGCTGGTGATTCCTAGAGACCTGCGGATTGGGACCACAAACAGATCACCTCAGAGCAGAGAATGCATAGTGGTCATCAGATGGCCACTGGATGGTCCCATAGACTAAGTGGAGAGTTTAAGGATGGTGCTGAGAGATTTCTGTTCCACTTCATGTTACTCATCCTTGCAGGACAAGGTGCCTTCTTGTTCTTAGTCCCTGGACATTACACAACTGTAAGGTCAATTAAGAGACGAAAAGGGCCCAGTGAATTTGATATTGGTTGAGTAATTGTGCTGTCTGCAGATATTCCAAATTCTTGTAATCTTTCCCAACCTGGCAGGAGCGCAGGCCCCCTAAAGGAGATAATGCCATTCTCTGAACGCAGCTCCTCATCCTGTACATCATAATTTCTCTCTGCAGGAGTCAGTTTCCGAGAGAAAGTAGTGCAGAGATGGGATATCTGGTGAGGACCTGTGAACTGAAAGAGGACTGCACCTATCATGATGTCCAAGGCATCGATCCAGACCATGAAGACCTTTGTGGGGTCTAGATGGGTCAAAAGGAATGGTTTTTTTCCAAGTGGTCAAAACCCGCCTGTGTGTCAGTGGAGCACATGAACCCCCTTTTTGAGGAGCACAACGTTATAGAAGAGACTAAGTTAGAGAAGCCTTTGATGAATTAATGGTAAAAATTTGCAAACCTAAAGAACCACTGTACCCCGTATATATTTGAGGGCACCTTCCACTTGGCAATAGCAGCTATCTTCTGAGGGCCCCTGACAAGTGCCACTAGGGAGATGACAAGGTCCACAAACACCCTAATATTCTTGCAAAATCTGAGAAACATAAATTTGACATCAAGAACAGCATGCACATGGAGCTTTGGGTCTCCCAAACTAAATGGAAGTTTCCCAGTGCTAGTTCATCTTTGATAGTCATTGAGCCCATGCCTAAAGTGGGGTGTCTGTGGCCAGACACTGAAATTCAGCTAAATACTTAGCAATGGACCGGGGTCCCTGCTTTAGGGCATGGGGAGCAGCTTCTGCAGAATGTTCTCGATTAGAGACATCAAAGATGCTGGCCATTGCCCATACAAAGTTCAAGTGTTCAAAGAGAGGACTAGACCCCTCCAAGAGCCAGGACACCCACTTCAGGGCCTCTCTGACAAGCAGACTAATTACTAATCCCACTCAGAACCAATCCCTAGCATACATCTGTGGCCATAACACAAACAGAAGATGGCATTGATTAAAGAACCTCCAAAGTTGGCACGGTCCCATCAAACTTCTTGGCTTGGCACCTAGGGCTTATGGGATGAGGATGCAAGGATTAGGGGAACAGGAGTCTGGGATTGCACCTGGGACTGAAGGACTGCATTCTGGTAATGCTGCATGTTGACGTGGTTACATAGATCATACAGGACTATGACAACATTAGAGAGGGTGAGTTCAGCTCCTGCTGGGTACCTCCATACTGTGAGGTGATGTCCATCTTATCTTTTAGCAGGCTACTCAAACTGTCACACACTGAGGTGAAACTAAAGCAAACTAATGATCAGAATGGGAGACAGGTCTAGAGGTTGTAGCAGAACAGGATGAGGGAACTGGAGTCATGAAGTCAGTGGCCACAGGCAGCAGTCAAAGCTGAACCAGTCATGGTCAGGAGACGAGCCAGTGGTCAGAGCCAGGAGGTCTGGAGGAAGGTAGAGACTGGGTCTGGAGCAGGAACAGTTGCAGGTTGGAGCAAGAACAAGTACAGGAAGCAGGTATAATGCAGGTGCAGGCACAGAATGCATTGAACAGCCACTGTGCTGCTGTTGCTACAAGGCTTGAATGATGATCTGCTGGCTTGTGTCCAATCAGCACAATCACTTAGTGAAAGATATTGGGCTCAGTTACTCTCATTGGGTGCCAGGTAACTGCACTTGGAGCCAGCTGAGTTCATGACAAGAGGATCATTTTGTCTTGTGCAGTGAGGCACATGGAGTTACAACCATCAGTGACTGCAACTCGCTGACCCTCCTGGCAGATGTGACAGCTATCAGAATGGCCAGTTCCAAGGACTAACCCTGCAGGGGTTCAAAAGGGGGAGGACAGAACTCCATGAGTTTGTTAATAGTAAAATTCAATTCCTAGAGGGACATGGTATGATTTAGTTGGGAATTGGTCCTGCTTTGAGCAGGGGGTTGGACTAGATGACCTCCTGAGGTCGCTTCCAACCCTGATCTTCTATGATTCTATGACAAGCTATGTCATGGAAGGAAAGAGAGTGGTCAGGCCTTTAAGTAACCACAAGGAGGGTGCTTGGGAGTAACACACTAATAGAGCATGTAGGTGAACCTTTATGGATGCTGTAAACAGTCCAGAACTCTTTATGTATAGCAAGTAGTTCTAAACTGCATGGATAAAAGAGAAATCAGGTGGAAATCCTCTATCCGTTGGACAGATAGCCCCTTCATTTCTGACCACATCATTTCACATTGGCAGGCTGGACTAAAGGAGATTCTCTGACAAGGGGATAAAACAGAACTTGTCCCACTTGATCTGAAGCCCTAGAGAGTGAAACAAATGTTACATATGGTCCACTATGTTTTCTGAATTATGCTGCTACTATGGTAAAAATTGGGTAAACATCCAGAAAGAGTGAGTTTTACCTTAATAGCTGCCACCTCCACCATATCCTGAGATCCTGGGATCCACTGTTACACCACTGGGTATGCATTATTCTGGTCCCAACTGACCAGGCCAGAGCAAAGGACCCAGGTGACATTGCCACCTTCACTGGCTTTGGCTGAATCCTGACCACCACCTGGGATGTGAGACTTTGTCCTCATTTATGTTCTCTTCCTATCCCTCTCTTTTTTCCTTTTAATAAAAAAAGAGTCTGGCTTAGCCAGCCAAAACCGTATATTTTGCAAAACTGCTGAGAACCTCTGACCAAAGAGCCAGCTAAAAGTGATACACTAAACTGCCCACTGCTGGTACAAGTTTGCCAGCTGTTGGAGTGGCTGATATAACTGTGTGCTATGCCTGTGTTTTTCCAGTAGTGAGGAAGCAAGTGAAAGTCAACACCAGAGATAAAAGCTGCATTTTCTAACTTTGCTGTTCTCTTCTTTCTCCTTTTATATGTATTTGTTTTGTTCTGTCTTCTAGGAAAAAGGATTGGACTTTAGCAGCAGCAACAGTTCTAGCCCATCTTCACTTTCACTGTTTCCCAAAAAGGACAGTTATGACCATTGTTGTTACCAGCTAAGAAACTGTCAAATCCCTATTAAAAAAAAAATCACTCTACATCTAAAGAAAAAGGGAATTGGATTATGGTTAAAATAAAAGCCTTATTTAATACTTCAACTTTTCCCCTTCTTTTTCTGTATTTTTAATAAAAGGTTAAGAGAAAGGTTAATGGTGTGTTTGCCATAGAAAATAAGTAGGCTGAGTTAAAACAAAGATCTCTGTGTAAACTCGAAAGCTCTCCCTCACCAACAGAAGTTGGTCCCATAAAAGATATGACCTCACTCACCGTGTCTCTCTAACATCCTGAGACCTACATGGTTACAACAACACTGCATACATTTAATATCGGGCCGTTTCAGGTCACAGTGAAACTGTGTTTCAAGTGACACCTTCTCTGAGCCCTATATTCCATCAAAATTAATACAAGAGATCTCCACCCTCTTAGATACTGCAGGTGAAGTAGATAGCACTATTCAGATGTCTCTGGCTGGGTTAAGGAGTCCTTTACTTGGGGGGGAAGGGGTGATCCTGTCTTTGGCCTTAATCTCGTTTCTAGCTGCAAAGTGTGGGCCATCCTATTGAGCAGCCCCTGAAATTGTAGAAATTTGTCCAGAGGACAAGCCACCAAGGAGTCTATATTTTCATCCAACGAAGTAGCTTCAGTGATAACACCTCCTATAGGTACCCCTTGACCATTAGAAGTCATTTTCTCATACCCTGAAGCCTCACCTCCAATGAACTGTGAACGAGGCTGAGGAAGGACAGGTTTCTGGTGCTGGAAGTGGAGAGTGGGTAATGACATGTAGGCCAGGGGATTATCTCCTCCCCCAAATTACTCTAAAGTGGATTACACACAGTTAAACACATCAACTATTTAAAGTAAAGGCTAGAAAAATGTCTACAGTTGCAGACAGGACACAGAGTGGTTTCTAATGTTCCTTCTGCTTTGCCATGGAGAAGCGAGGCAGCTGGAACTACATTTCTTAATATGAGTTTGGACATTAAACACTAATGTCAGGATGGGGAACTATTTTGGAAAGCAGTGACTCTCTGAAAAGAGAAATTAATTGTATATTAATTGTATATAATTGTAAATTAAAATGAGCTCCTTTTGCAAAGCTGTGGCTAAGAGAGACTGATACAATTCTTGGATGTACCAAAGGAAGAATACTGAGTAGGACTGTGGTATTATCTCTGCATGCAGCATTGGTGAGACCAGGACTGGAATTATATTTCCAGTTATGTCCACATTTTTAAAAAAAGGACATTGAAAAACTAGAAAGGGTTCAGGTAAGAGCTAGAAGAAGCAGTCGAGTGTGGAAAATGTGCCCCACAGCGAGAGACTTAGCACATTCATCTATTTTGTGGCTAAGAAGAATGGCTCCCTTCAACATTGTGTTGATTAAAGAGCTGACTTGACCATAATCAACAACTACTTATGTGGAGAGAAGATTTCTCATAGCACAAAACTCAATCTATCACACAAAATAATACAAAGATCTAATAGCTGTAAATTACAGCTAGACATATTTAAACTGGAAATTAGGTACAAGTTTTAATATTGATGATAAGCAACCTTTGGAATAACTTAGCAAGGGATGGATGTCTTTACATCAAGAGTGGATGTCCTTAAAAGATAGGCTCTAGCTCAGGGGTCGGCAACCTTTCAGAAGTGGTGTGCTGAGTCTTCATTTATTCACTCTAATTTAAGGTTTTGCGTGCTGGTAACACATTTTAACATTTTTAGAAGGTCTCTTTCTATAAGTCTATATAATATAACTAAACTACTGTTATATGTAAAGTAAACAAGGTTTTCAAAATGTTTAAGCAGCGTTCATTTAAAATTAAATTAAAACGCTGATCTTATACCACCAGCCTGCTCAGCTCACTGCCAGTCTGGGGTTCCGTTCACCTAGGCCGGCAGCGGGCTGAGCAGTGCCTGCAGCCGGGACCCCAGACCTGGGGGGGGAAGGGTTTCAGGGCAGAGGGCTGGGGTGTGTGGGGGGTGTAGGGTAGAAGGCTGGGTGCGGGGGGGCGGTTCAGGGGTCAGGGCAGAGGGATGGGGGCTGTAGGGGTATAGGGCAGAAGGTTGGGTGTGTGTTGGGGTGTGGGGGGTTCAGGGCAGAGGGCTAAGGGGTGTAGGGGATGTAGGGCAGAAGGCTGGGTGTGTATTGGGGTTGGGGGGTACAGGGCAGAAGGCTGGGGAGTGGGAGTGCAGGGGTCAGGGCTGAGGGAATGGGGAGTGCAGGACAGAAGGCTGAGTGTGTGTGGGGGTGTCAGGACAGAGGGCTGGGGTGCTCGGCTCATAGGGGTGCTCCCAGCCCCCTGCCCTGAGCGACTCATGGCAGGGGGCTGGAAGGGATATGTCCTGTTCCACCCCTCTCCCCAAGGCTCCATCCCTACCTCTCTCTACCTTCTCCAAGGAGCTGCGTGCAGGCTGCCACTCTTCCCCCTCCCCCTCGCAAGGGCCATCAGCTGATTGGCGTGGGGGGAGGCAGGAAAGCACCCATGCTAGGTGAAAAAGAGGGGGAGGGGGAAAGCTTGGCTGCCACAGGACAAAGCTTTGCCTCCTTCCCCCGCAGGGGAGAGCTGTGGGTGGGGGGGCTGAGTGGGGCTGGGGCTGGGACCACGGCAGGGAGCTGCGTGCCATTCAAAATTGGCTTGCGTGCCGTGTTCGGCATCCATGCCGTAGGTAGCTGACCCCTGCTTTAGCTCAGCCACAATTTATTGAGTGTGATGCAGGATTTCACTGGGTGAAATTCTATGGTACGTATTATGCGGGAGGTGAGATTAGATTACCATAAGAGTTCCTTCTGCCTGAAAAATCTATGCACTTACAATGTGAACTTAGTCCCTACAAATCAGTGGAGACTTTGGGGTTATTTCCCCCTCCTCCCCAAAACTCACCAGTGCAGATAGTTAATGGAATAGCTCCAGTGATCCTCAATATGCCAGCAAAATGAAGAAAAGCACATTCCTACATAAAGCCAGGGCAATTTCATTCCACATATATCTGCAGTGATGTGAGCAAGTACAGACTGCTCCATCACAGGCATGTTGTTCAAATTCCAGCCACTATCAAGATATTCCTAAAGGTGGAACAGGGGAAAAAAAAAAAAAAAAAAAAAAAAAAAAAAAGTCACTGGTCTAAGCCACATCAACTAAACAACAAAAATTGAAATAACTTACCTGTTCAGTAACTGAAGTTCTTCGAGATGTGTTATCTATATGTGTTCCAAGTCTGATGCATATGCACTGGTGATTGGAAGGCTTTGGCCAGCTATGTCCATTGACTGCACCTGCTCCCTGCATAGCCTCAAACTTTCCCCTGCTTGAGGATAAAAAGGGTGTGGAGCAACCAACTACC
Organism: Chelonoidis abingdonii; assembly: GCF_003597395.2. Lineage (NCBI taxonomy): Eukaryota > Metazoa > Chordata > Testudines > Testudinidae > Chelonoidis > Chelonoidis abingdonii. Next base: position 27,652,008 of record NC_133772.1, on the reverse strand, counting down.
CTTGGTTCCTTCACCACTACCCAATCCAAGTATTAGACTCAGCAGTTGTAAGGAAATGAGGGTATGTTATAGAATACATATAGACACACATCCAAAGAAGTCCAGTTACTGAACAGGTAAGTAACTTCCATTTTTTCTTTGAGTGCTTGTCTATGTGTGTTTCATGTCTGGTGTCTCCCAAACAGTATCCATAAAAGAAGGGGTGGGAAATACGCAAGTCTCATTAAACAGGGATTTTAATGCATCCTTGCCAAAAATCAAGCATCTGGACATGATGCCTCCACAAGAGAGTAAAAGTTTTGTGAAGGTACATTCATTACCCCAGGTGGCAGTCCTACAAATAGCAATTAAAGGAACACCTCTAAACGAGGCTGCCTGTGCCTTGGTTGAATGTGCTCTAATATTCTCAGGGAGCTGTAAATTGACCTGACATCCATCTAGAAATTCTCTGGGTTGCAACTGCCTGAGACCCTTAGATCTTTCAGCAAAGGGGGGGTGGGGGAAGTCTTGGGGATGATCTAAATGATTTTATCCTTTCAAATAAAAGGGCCAGACCCATAAGGATATCCAAAGTGTGCACTGCAGCTTTTCCCTTGACTGACTGTTTCACAAAGGATGCTGGTAAATGTATCAATTGATTTAAACGAAAATCAGACAGCACCTTAGGAAGGAATCTAGGGTACAGTCCGAGAATAATCCAGACTTTGTGGGAAATCGTAAACTATACCCTGCCATAAGTGCTTGCAAATCAATCACATTATGTGAGAAATGTAATAGCTCTAAAAAATGCTGTTTTCAGGGACAAATGCAACAAGGAACAAAAAACAATGATTTGAAAATCTTGTTAATACAACAGTGAGATCCCAAAAGGAGTAGGATGCTGCATAAGGGGGAAAATTCTAAGACCTTAAAAAAAAAATCACCTAAGGATGAGAAAAAAAAAAAGACTGTATAATCCTAAACTGGACAATGATGAGCCAAAGCAATTTTCAAATTGACATGCAGAGAATTAACTGAAAGACCTGAAGTTTTCAAAGATAAACAGTAATCAAGAATATTATGAATTATCATTTCCATTGTAGAAAGATTGCACTGTGTTCACACACTCAATCTTCAAGAACAGAAGGGATCATCATGATCTAGTCTGACCTGCACATTGTGGCCACAGAACCTCAATCATCCACTTCTGTAATAAGCTCATAACCTCTGACTCATCTACTGAAGTCCTCAAATCTTGATTTAAAGACTTCAAGTTACAGAGAATCCACCATTTACTCTAGTGCAAACCAGCAACTAACCCATGCCCCACATTGCAGAGGAAAGCAAAAAAACCTCAAAGTCTCTGCCAATCTGACCTGGGGGAAAATTCCTTCCCAACCTCAAATATGGGAATCAGTTATTTTATATATATTATATATAGGCAAGACCCACTATACAGACAGCTGGAAAAGAATTCTCTGTAGTAACTCAGAGCCCTCTTCCTCTAGTTTCCAACTGTAACCATTGGAGATATTTGCCAATAGCAGTCATGTCTTGGCCATGTGCCATTGTAGGCAATCTCAATCATACTAAATTTATCAAGGTCACTCTTGAAACAAGTTGGTGGTTTTTTGCCCTCACTTCTCCTCTTGGAAGGCTATTCCAGAACTTTACTCCTCCAATGGTTAGAAACCTTTGTCCAATTTCAAACCTAAACTTAATAATGTCAGTTTATATCCATTTGTCCTTCTGCCAACGTTGGTCCTTAACTTAAATAACTGCTCTCCCTCCCTCCCTGGTGTTTATCCCTCATATGTATTTATAGAGAACAATCATAATTCCCCTCATCCTTTCTTTTGTTAGGCTAAACAAGCCAAGCCCCTAAGTCTCTTTTCATAAAGTAGTTTCTCCATTCCTCTGATCATCATATGAACCCTTCTCTGAACCTGTTCTATTTTGAATTCATCTTTTTTAAACATGGGATACCAGACCTGTACACAGTATTCCAGATGAGGTCTCACCAGTGCCTTGTATAATGGTAATGACACTTCCCTATAGCTACTGGAAATACCTCATCTGATGCATCACAGAATCATAGAATATTAGAGTTGGAAGAGACCTCAGGAGATCATCTAGTCCAATTCCCTGCTCAAACCAGGACCAACACCAACTAAACCATCCCAGCCAAGGCTTTGTAAAGCTGGGCCTTAAAAACCTCTAAGGATGGAGATTCCACCACCTCCCTAGATAACCCATTCCAGTGCTTCACCACTCTCTTAGTGAAAAACAACAACGAGCCTGGTGCCAACTTAAAGGTTAACAGATTTATTTGGGCATAAGCTTTCATGGATAAAAAAACCACTTCTTCACTTTTTTACCCATGAAAGTTTATGTCCAAATAAATCTCTTAATCTGTTGACAATCTAGCTAACTTTCTATTCACCTTATAGTCAATTCATCCAGTCCATACTTTTTTAACTTGCTGGCAAGAATACTGAGGGAGACGGTATCAAAAGCTTTGCTAAAGTAAAGATACATCACATCCACCACTTTCCCCATATCCACAGAGCTAGTTATCTCATCATAGAAGGCAATCAGGTTGGTCAGGCATGACTTGCCTTTGGTGAATCCACGTTGGCTGTTCCTGACCACCTTCCTCTCCAAGTGCTTCAAAATGGATTCCTTGAGGACTTGCTCCATGATTTTTCCGGGGTCTGAGGTGAGGCTGACGGGTCCATAGTTCCCCGGATTGTCCTCCTTCTCTTTTTTTAATATGGACGCTACATTTGCCTTTTTTCGAATCGTCCGGGCCCTCCCCCGATTGCCAGAAATTTTCAAAGATAACGGCCAATGGCTCTGCAATCACAGCCAACTCCCCCAGCACCCTTGAATGCATTAGATCTGGACCATGGACTTGTGCATGTCCAGCTCAGAGGGCTGCTCACCTACTCCCCATGATGTGATGCTCAGTGCAGCAGTCTGGGAGTTGACCTTGTCTGTGAAGACCAAGGCAAAAAAAGGATCGAGTATTTCAGCTTTTTCCACATCATTTGTCACTATGTTGCCTCTCCCATTCAGTAAGGGTCCCACACATTCCCTAACCTCCTTCTTGTTGCTAACATGGCTGTAGAAACCCTTCTTGTTACCCTTCACATCCCTTGCTAGCTGCAACTCCAACTGTGACTTGTCCTTCCTGATTACACGTCCACATGCTCTAGCAATATTTTTATGCTCCTCCTGAGTCATCTGACCAAATTTCCACTTCTTAAAAGCTTCCTTTTTGAGCTTTAGCTCACCGAAGATTTCACTGTTAAGCCAAGCTGGTCACCTGCCATATTTGTTATTCTTCTTATTATACTGGAGCTTAAGAAGGCAGAACACAGGACAGCACAACTGCTACTGAAGCAACCCAACTGTGCAGTGCCAGAGAATCAGACACCATTGGCAGCAGTGATCTTCAGGGTTCCCTCTTTATGAGAGCCAACAGAGATTCAGGGTCATTTTAGAAGCAGATCTCTTTCAAGAACAAGACAGTGGGGGACTTCGGAGTCTGTTTTTTTAAGCTGTTTTAGTTGTGGCCTGATCCCTAAGCTCCTTTCAGAAAGAGTGTTTACTCCCATCTGCCTGAGCAGAGGCTAAGACCACAGCAGAAGTATCTGTGCTAACAATTATCCCAAAATAGGAGGATCCCGAGTCCCTTGAGCGTCTGAAGCAGCCCTAACTGATTTCTCTAAGAGAAAAAGTTTTAGCCTGTTTTCTGACTGGCTAAATGGCAGTTCTGCAGAAAAGGACCTGGGGATTACAGTGAACAAGAAGCTGGATATGAGTCAACAGTGTACCCTTGTTGCTAAGAAGGCTAATGGCATATTGGGCTGCGTTAGTAGGAGCATTGCCAGCAGATGGAGGGAAGTGATTATTCTCCCCTATTCAGCACTGGTGAGACCACATCTGGGAATATTGTGGCCAGTTTTGGGCCTCTCACTACAGAAAGGATGTGGACAAATTAGAGAGAGTCCAGTGGAGGGCAACAAAAATGATTAGGGGACTGGGGCACATGACTTATGAGGAGAGGTTAAGGGAACTGGGCTTATTTAGTCTGCAGAAGAGAAAAGTAAGGGGGGATTTGATAGCAGCCTTCAACTACCTGAAGAGGAGTTCCAAAGGGCATGGAGCTAGGCTGTTCTCAGTGATGGCAGATGACAGAAGGAGAAATGGTCTCAAGAAGCAGTGGGGAAGGTCTAAGGTTGGATATTAGGAAAAATTATTTCACTAGAAGTCTGGTGAAGCACTGGAATGGGTTATCTAGAGAGGTGGTGGAATCTCCCTCCTTAGAGGTTTTTAAGGCCCAGCTTGACAAAGCCCTGGCCTCAATGATTTAGTTGGGGTTGGTCCTGCTTTGGGCAGGGAGTTGGACTAGATCACCTCCTGAAGTCTCTTCCAATCCTAATCTTCTATGATTCTTTGGATCAAGCCTGGTAAGAGACTTCCAATCCAACCCTTACATTTTTCTTAACATTTTCTTCACCCACACAATACAGACTATCAGAGGAAGTTTCATTAAGGCTCATAGGAAATGACAAAAAGTTTAAAACCCTCAGGAATTTTGAGCAGACACTGGAAAAACAAAACAAAACACAATTAAACTAAAAATCTAACAAGTAAATGATCATATAACCTAACTACCACAAACTAATCTATTTACAGATAAACTAACATGTGAGTGGCTAAGATGGGACATGGCCAACCAGCTCTATCTCACAACCTAAAGCAGTGAAAGGAACCAAGGGTTCGTTGGATGCTCTGCTCCCTTTCATAGCTTCAAGAGAAGAGGGAGCTTGAGACTATGCAGGGAGTGGCTGGAACCAACAAAACACTGCTGGCTAAAGCATTCCAGTCTCTAGCACATGGAGCATATGCACGCTAGACATGGATCACATATAGATAAGAAATCAAAGAAGGCAGCAAAACTTTTCAGAGGGCTACTTCTGATAGAAAAAATTAGTTTTTTTAGACTGAAGAACATACAAATAAGGTCAATAAAATAACAAGAACTTTAACATGCAATGCACTTGCTCCTCTTTAAAGAAAATCTCTGTGTTAGGAATTGCTGCAATAAAATTAGGCTACTCTTTCAAGAAATATAATTTGGAAGCTTTCAACTTCTAAGATGCACATGTATCATTTTAAAAGTCTGCTTATATATAATGTTAGTCCTCCAAGACTGCAATACCATTTCCTTTTGTCAAAATGGTGCCAGTCACACATACAGCAGGAATATACTGTAATACAGAATTACAATAGGTTTCTTTAAACTGAAAAATCATTCAACACAAGACTTGTATTTTGTAAAACCATGAAATGAAAGTATGCACTCATAGAACAAATTAAGACTTACCTCTTCTTCTGGTCTAAGTTTAATTTTCCTATCTCTAACTGGAAAGCCACTGCCAAACTCCTTTGAAGCAATATCAGCCCCATATTCCACTGTGACATCCTCTTCAATGGTGCTCACAAGTCGCCAAAACTCTTTTTCAACTAGCTCTGTGGGAACCATCTGGGTATGAAACAAAGAGAAAATATAAGCCTGCACAGAAGGCTGCACTTCTCATGGTGCTTATGGATGTACAGTAACCAAAGATAAACACCTGACATATATAGAAGCAGCAAATTCAAGGAGGAGGTTCACAAACTTAAAATATTTTCCCATCATGTCACAGGGACTTTAACTAGAGCCAGACACATACTTGAGTACCATTGGTTACATAAGGTGTGCACGCTCTCTCTCTCTCCTCTCCCACCTCACCCCCTCAGTTAATAGTTACTTTCTCAGCTTCATAGTGGAAAGTATCAGAGGGGTAGCCGTGTTAGTCTGGATCTGTAAAAGCAGTAAAGAGTCCTGTGGCACCTTATAGACTAACAGACACATTGGAGCATGAGCATTCGTGGGTGAATACCCACTTCGTCGGATGCATGCAAGAAAGCTCATGCTCCAATACGTCTGTTAGTCTATAAGGTGCCACAGGACTTTTTGCTGCTTTCATAGTGGAAGTTACTTATTAGTGCAATTATGTAAAACTAAATCAACACAGCAAACTGTTAGTATTGTAAGGCTTACAAAATTGCATCAAATGTTGCCTTTTGCCTTCAGTAATGAGTGACATTTGGGGCAGGAGTTTAAGGAGGAATATGTTTTTGGATGGTAGCGGAAACTGGAAATGTGTGGGACAGACACCAAAATACTAACAAAGTAAAGAAGCCTTTACAGATTAACATATTATTTAAATAAGAGCTTTCCCATTTGGATTTCTTCACATTCAAAGCTCCGGATTCTTCGTCACCTCAAGTTTAATACTTTAATAAGCAGGAAAACTGAAATCTGTATTAAAGCATCATAGTAAGCACATGAACATACATGAACTGGCATGTTAAAATAGTCTGACTTGAATGCATCGGCCATTTCTCCAAACGTGCGAAGTGTGTAGTCTCTTGCTGCTTGTTCAAAACCAAATGCTTCCTGTGGTTTATTACACTCCTGCAATTAAAATATGGTTATTTCTACCAATGAGTTAAAAATAAGACATTTTGCACTTTCGTGTTTTTCAAACATAGGCCTCAAAGTACTTTAGAAAGATAGATCAGTATTATCCCCATTTTACAAACAGGGAACAACTGGGGCACTTCGATGAAATGACTCCCCAGGGTCACACAAGCAGCCACTGGAAGAGTCAGAAATAGAACCTATCATGCCTATCAGCTCTGAGCTTAATCCACCACACCATACCAATGTTTGTTTGTAAATCAGCATGAATCGCTAGTGAGATCAGCATAGCTAGATTACAGCAAATTCTACTTCCTCTGCTATAGCAAAGCAGAAAACACCACAAATGTCGTCTAAGTTGGAAACCCCAGTGATATAGTTCTAAGATTTCATTATGTAAAAAGCTATCTAAAATCCAAAGCATCCTTTCTCAGTGGTTTTAATACTACTAAAGTAGATCAAATTTGGGGCCCAGCATATGTTGTAATGTCTAACAATCTGAAATGTACCCAGTCCTGGTTTCAGTTTCATCTTCTACTACCCATTTTACACGACTATTTTCATCATAATAAATTGCAGTGCTGAACTTCTGATCATTAGAAGCCAGGAGAGAACACACACACATTTCAGCCTGATTTCTCAGTTTACCTGAGCCAGACACTGGGGACACCTCCAGTCCCCTTTGGGAACATCATGAAGGGGTGGAATTAAACAAAAAGTATGGTAACTGTCATCACAGCCATCACACAGCAGGAGACGGTCTTCATCATTACCACTGCCACATAAGAGACATACATACAAATCCACCTGTAACAAGAAATTACCAAAGTGGGAATTTAAGTGCTTTAAGCAGTTCATGGCAAGAGATCATTTTGGTAACTAAGTCATTTGTCACATTTACCCGTGTTTATTTTTATTTTATTTCCATAAAAGAACAGAGACAGTGAACATCAACTTTGTTCTCCTCTGTGGTATAAAGTATCAGAGGGGTAGCCGTGTTAGTCTGTAGCACAAAAACAACAAGGAGTCTGGACTCCTCATTGTTTCTGTGGTAGAATTTATATAAATCCCTTTGAAATTAAGAAATCACCACCAAAAGTGTTGAAGCCTGGCCAATTTGTTTTGCTCAATAAAGAGACTCAATTTTATTCTTAGTACTGGAGGGATCTCCTGCTCTTTACTTTCAGACTGGTCTGTGCGCAGACACTTCAAAATCCTGAGGCCAACTTCCTGGAGCAGCCACCAGAAGACAGGGGAATTCTGGTTATGGGAGCATCCTACTTCCTCAGAGTTAGTGGACTGGACCCGAGCCCTTCACCAGGAAGGCACCAGCTTTCTAGGCAGAGCCATTTGCTTTTGGACGGGGCAGGCTTTCAGTGCTGTGTCATGACAGCTCCACCCACATCATCTAGAAGATCCACAGAAGAGGGAGCAGGTACTCCAAAGATTCGCAGGAGCACCTGAAGGAGAGTAGGGATGAGTTTTTTGGAGGTAGAGGAAGGAGAGCTATGGAGTCTGGTGAACAGAAGTGGATATTTAGCTAGTGGTAGGAAAAAAATGTTACTGTTTAAAGCCTTGCTTAAACAAGGGATGACAGCAGTATTGCTGCAAGACAACTGAGGACAGAATAGGACTTCCAGTACCCTTTATTTTGTGCCTCTAGGGTCTGGTGCAATCCTGTCTTCCAGTAAGTGTGCATTCCTCGCCCTCCCGCCTAGTAAAAGGGTATATGCATGAGAAGGATCGAGGCAGTGGAAAGGACTGAAAGGGCCTGTATATTGTCTTCTCCACAAGTAAAAGTCTCCCTTTCCTTTGCTTTTTATGAGAAGCATCTGCTATGTTGAACTAAGTAGAACATCTCAGTTAGAGTTCAAACAGTGGAGTAAGAGGTGGGTCTGCTAGAAAGCTGGGTGCCAAAACTTATTACATCTTCTTTCTAACTGGTACACATACCAAGGGAAAGATCAGCAGATCAACCCATATCCAGAGCGAGGAAGCCCTGAGAAGAACCATGTTTCTTTTATCAGAGGGGTAGCCGTGTTAGTCTGGATCTGTAAAAGCAGCAGAGTGTCTTGTGGCATCTTATAGACTAACAGACGTTTTGGAGCATGAGCTCTCGTGGGCAAATACCCACTTCGTCAGATGCACCCACGAAAGCTCTGGCTCCAAAACGTCTGTTAGTCTATAAGGTGCCACAAGACTCTTTGCTGCTTTTACGTGTTTCTTTTGACTGTTCTATCACAGCTGCTATTTTAAGGCAGTATTGTGGGGAAGGATAGAAATTATTTCAGTTGAAATGGTGAAATGAAATTACTTTATTTCCTGCTTATGACATGAAATCCTGATGGTACCTATGTTCCAGCAGGCATAGGCTACGTCTAGACTACCTGCCGTATCAGCGGGTTAAAATCGATTGCTCGGGAATCGATATATCACGTCTCATCTAGACGCGATATATCGATCTCTGACCGCGCTTATATCGATTCCGGAACTCCACCAACCCCAACGGAGTTCCGGAATTGACAGGGGGAGCCGCGGACATCGATCCCGCGCGGTGAGGACGGGTGAGTAATCCGATCTTAGATATTTGACTTCAGCTACGTTATTCACATAGCTGAAGTTGCGTATCTAAGATCGATTTCCCCCCGTAGTGTAGACTAGCCCATAGACACTCTGTTTGTATTCCTATGACTGGGATGAGAGTAATTCAGAGAACTCCCATTTCCACTACCTATCCTATACTATGTGCCCAGTTCTAATCCAGGACTGTCTGCAATTAGAATTAAGTGCCAGAAGGGCAGGGAGTACTCACTGCATTAGTGCTTTTTTTAGACCGCCCTTTTGATTTCTCTCTCTCAGAGTCTCTTTGTTCTCTTTTCTCAGCAGGTTCTCGTTTCACTGTGCCAGGCATTTCCTTCTCTGATACAGGAAAAGAAAATTAGACTATTACTGGGTTTAATAAATATTTCATAGCATAAACAGTATTTGAAGCATGTATCATCGTATCGTTATATACACTTGGAGGGGCTTTCTTTATGAGTGAATCTGTTCCTATTGAGATATGGTTACTGCAATGGCTATGCTTGTCCTTTAGGTCTCTGTGCAAAGACTGCCAAAAGGTGCCAGATTTTGTCAGGGTCGTGTAATATGGACACAAAGGACACCAAACATATTTTCATGTAACTTTAGGCAGCACTTGAACTCCTACCTGGAAAGGCTAGTATTATCAGGATAAAACAAGCATGGGATCGTAAACAGATGCAGACCACTCCAAACACACGATTTATTTAGAATTGATATTTTAAATAGTTTCAGTGACCCAAATTACTTAAAAAAAAAAAAAAAAAAAAAAGACAAATGACATTTCAGGTTCATAAATGTGTTGGATTATTCCTTAATGGGACATTTCACTGGGATACAATATAATGTCCTATGATGATTTTCAAACTTTATTTTCTGCCCCGAGAAAATATCACAGAAAACCAAACAGGTACCAAAAGGAGTCTTCTGGGAAAGGAAGCTCTTCATATTGCTTTCTAGCATACCCACCCCCATCCCCATATATCTGCTCAAGCAGCACAATGACAGGCACTCCTCTGAATAAGGGAAACTGTCACAATGTAGGGTCTTTGGGGGGTATGCAGTAAAAGAGGAATATGCAGTGATCCTCAGGGCTCCAAGTGAAACTCTGAAGGTTATAAATGAAGCTGCACTATGCTAGGAGAAATCTGCTGTGAAATCTGGTTTGTTCTCTAAATTTGACAGATTATCAGGGTGGACAAAAATGTTGATGAGATATTAAGTTACATTAAGAAATATAAATATTGATCCACGTTAACACAAATTACAACTCAATCTCATTGTTCAAAAATATTGTTCACACCTAAGTTTATTTAAAAAAAAAAATCTGCAAAGTCAAACAAGTCTGCAATCCGGGTTTGTGAGAGAGAATCAAGAAACGGGACAAGTCATCTAGGGAATAGTTTTGTTACTTTTGAAATAAACTAAAAACAGTTTTCAGATTTGTTCTACTGAACTCAGTCAACAATTTTTATTCTTTGTCAGGATATCATGGATCATTTCTTCTATTAACCTGGAATTGTTTATTATAGTGACTTGGAAGCACCACTGTAGATAAAGTTGTGTCATGACATCTGTTTTAAGGTCAATCTTTCTAAGGCTATGTCTACACTGGCAGAGGTTTTTGTTTTTTTTTTTAAACCAAAAATTTAGTCAATGAGCAAAAAGCACTAAAAGAAAATCATTGTTGCATGTTCACACTGTCTTCCTCTATTGGCATAGTCCACACTTGGGGTAGTAGCATCAATAGTGAGAGCAATGAACTGTGGGTAGCTATCCCACATTTCAGCTCTCCACCTTCTACTGTTATGTATTGTGGGACGATGGAGTGGATCGCAGCACATCATGGGTCCGCGCTCAATGTCCCATGATACCTTGCTTTCCATCACACCATTCCATGTGCTTCAGTCTTTGGTTCATGGCATTTTTAAACATCCTCTCTCTTCTGCTTGCCCCACCATCTGTCTGAAAGAATGGACCCGCGCTGCTCTCCCACGCTCTGCTAGCAGTCAGTAGCACATTCTGAATGGCAATGCAATTAAATTGTGAAATTCTGAACATAATGGGATGCACAGTTGCCTGATGTGCTGTCTGACATCGATAGGAGCAACATTAGATTATTTTTGGAATTCACGACACAGCTGAACATGGTGTACCCTTGCTTTCCAGCTGAGGAAACTAACACTGAGTGCTGGGATTGCATCATTATGCAGGTCTGGGATGACTAGCAGTGGCTGCAGAACTTTTGGATGAGGAAAGCCACTGTCAGGAATAGTATCCCTGATAATGTCATGGCAAACCTGGTGGCAGAACTTTATGACTTTGTCCTCATCCACAACCATTTCAGATTTGGGGACAATTTATGCCTTCAGGTCAGTGGGCCTGCTATGGCTACCACCCACATGGGCTACAGTATGCCAACATTTTTATGGGTGACTTAGAACGCTTCCTCACCTCTCGTCCCCTAATGCCCCTGCTCTACTTGTGCTACACTGATGACATCTTCATCATCTGGAACCATTGGAAGGAGACCCTTGAGGAATTCCACCAGGATTTCAACAATTTCCACCCCACCATCAACCTCAGCCTGGAGAAGTCCACACAAGAGATCCACTTCCTAGACATTACAGTGCTAATAAGCGATGGTCACATAAACACCACCCTATACCAGAAGCCTACTGACCACTATACTTACCTACATGCCTCCAGCTTTCATCCAGACCACATCACACGATCCATTGTTTACAGCCAAGCTCTAAGATACAACCACATTTGCTCCAATCACTCAGATGGAGACAAACACCTACAGGATGTCTATCAAGCGTTCTTAAAACTACAATACCCCCCTGCTGAAGTGAAGAAACAGATTGACAGAGCCAGAAGGATACCCAGAAGTTACCTAGTACAAGACAGGCCCAACAAAGAAAGTAACAGACCACCACTAGCCGTCACCTACAGCCCGCAACTAAAACCTCTCCAGTGCATCATCAGGTATCTACAACCTATCCTTAAAGATGATCCCTCACTCTCAGACCTTGGGAGACAGGCCAGTCCTCGGCTACAGACAGCCCCCCAACCTGAAGGAAATACTCCCCAGCAACTACACACCACACAACAAAAACACTAACCCAGCAATCAAACCCTGCAACAAACCCCAGTGCCAACTCTGTCCGCATATCTATTCAAGGGACACCATCATAGGACCTAATCACATCAGCCACACTATCAGGGCCTCGTTCACCTGCACATCTACCAATGTGATATATGCCATCATGTGCCAGCAATGCCCCTCTGCCACGTGCATTGGCCATCAGTCTCTACACAAAAGAATAAATGGACACAAATCTGACATCAGGAATTATTCAAAAACCAGTAGAACACTTCAATCTCCCTGACACCCAACAACAGACTTAAAAGTGGCAATTCTTCAACAAAAAAACTTCAAAAACAGACTCCAACATGAAATTGCAGAACTGGAATTAATTTGCAAACTGGACACAATCAAATTAGGCCTGAATAAAAACTGGGAATGGATGGGTCACTACTAAACAAATTTCCCCCTACTGTTACTCACACCTTCTTGTCAACTGTTTGAAATGGGCCACATAAAACCACTACAAGAGTGATTTTTCCTCCCTTGGTATTCTACTGTTAATTGAATTGTCTCGTTAGACTGACCCCTCACTTGGTAAGGCAACTCCTATCTTTTCATATACTATGTATATATACCTGCTACTGTATTTTCCACTCTATGCATCTGATGAAGTGGGTTCTAGCCCACGAAAGCTTATGCCCAAATAAATTTGTTAGTCTCTAAGGTACCACAAGGACTCCTTGTTTTTCTTCCTGGAACTATGTGCTGAGCTCACCCCAGCCCTGCAGCGCAGGGACACCCAAATGAGAGCTGCCCACTCGGCAGAGAAGCACATGACAATCACAACGTGGAAGCTGGTGACTCCAGAGTGCTACTTGTTAGTCACAAATCAGTTTGGAGTTGGGAAGTCGACTGTTCGGGCTGCGTTAACGCAAGTGTGGAGGACTGTTACTCGCATCCTGGTGCAAAGGACCATGACTCTTGGCAATGTGCATGAAATAGTGGATGGCTTTGCGGAAATGGGTTTCCCTAACTACGGAGGGGTGACAGATGGCACCGGATCACCTTGCGACAGCGTATATCAGTAGGAAGTGGTACTTCTCCATGGTGTTGTGGTACTTGTAGATCACCACAGGCATTTCATTGACATCAATGCAGAGTGGTCTAGAAAGCTGCATGACACACATATCTTTAGGAACACTGGCCTGTACAGAAAGCAGTAAGCAGGAGTTTTCTTTCCAGACCAGAAGATTACAGCATGGGATGTTGAAATGCCCACAGTGATTCAGGATGACCCGGCGTACCCCTTAATGTCATGGCTCATGAAGCCTTACACAGAAAACTTAGATAGCAGTAACGTTCAACAAGAGGCTGAATAGATGCAAGGTGACCGTGTGATGTGCATTTGGCAGATTGAATGCACACTGGGGATGCCTTTATGGCAGGTTAAATCTCAACAAAGATAATATTCCCCTTGTCATAGCCACGTGTTGCATGTTGCACAATATTTGTGAAGGTAAGAGTGAAAAGTCTGGTTGGGACGGATTGCTGAGGTAGAATGCCTGGCTGCTGCTTTTGAGCATCCCTATCACAAGCAGCAGCATCACATTCATATTTTGTTTCATCCCCCATTGACCCACTTACCATTTACAGGTGTACATCCCATTCTGCGCCTCAAATTATGAGTTTTGGCTTCTGGAGTTTCATCTGACTCCATTTTAATATTAGTAGCCTTAAAAAAATAAATGGTCATATTTAGTAATTGAACCTCAGTTCTTCAGTTCTGAATGTTATATTTGTAACCCAGATACTGTTCACCACAAACTACATTGTTCAGAGGTAAAGATGACTTACTTACCTATAGCTTAAATAGATCATCAGTAAAGACTCACACTTTCAACATGTACCTGCACACTCAAAAGACCAGAACCTTCTAAAGAACTGACCCTTGGAGACCACGTGACCTCTGCTTCAAGCTGTCATGCTCCATGGAAAGGACACCTGAAGGGCCCTCACCATCAGTTCCTTCCACTTCCTCAACGGCTGTTTAGGCTCTGAATAAGTGGGGATGAAGGGTGTGGAGCATTCATCTAAATCAATAACCTATTTGAAATACTTATGCTACAAGCAAGTAACTCTTCTTAGTCCTTCCAATATTATCACTACCGATCCCCACTCTTAGGAGGATCAAGAAGGCTAACATTTAAAAGACCGTAAGTCTGCTCTACTGAAACAGGCCTCCAACCTCACACCACATCAGGAAAGCAATGCTGCATGGAAAGGTGGACTGAGCTCCAAGTAAAAGCTCTGCAAATCTCCACAATGAACACATTTCTATGGCAGGCCCTAGAGGTGGCCTTGAACCTGATAAGAAAACACCCCAAAACCCCAAAAGGCTAGTATGACTAGTAAGTCTAAAATCCACTTTTGGATACAAATCTCAATCCACTTGGATAAACACCAAGAGAAGATGGCTAATGGTATTAGGCTCAGAGGACAAGCTACAGTCACTCTGGGAAGCATTCAGTGATTTTGTCCTATTAAGACAAGAGGTCTTTTAGTATGTAAAAAGTTTGTAACCTGGCTTCCCTTAGAAAAGAGAATATGGCCTAGGGGAAAATGTATCGTGTGAATCAGATGATAGACAAGTCTCAGGGAACAAAAGTTTAGCATGGGGATGCAGTACTACCTTATTCTTACAGGAGACGAGGCATTACAGTTCATCCATCAGTCCTGCTATTGCCAGACATTCTGTGAATACTCTCAGTGCCATGGAATCCAAAGGGCAGAACCCTCTACTGATAATGGTTGACCATCTCTGTGAATCACAGGTACTTTCTGTGGGGGCCTGGTAGCTATCTATATGAAAGTATGTATTGTGTAAGGTTACAGACTGAAACAAGATTTGTGCTCAGAGAGAAGGAATAATGGAAGCAAGAGTTACTATAAACCTCAGATGGTCTCCTCAGGTCTAGGGTACGACAAAGACCCCCTTTCTTCTTCAGAATGATGGGAAGCCTCTGCCCCTGAACTCTACTAAAACATCTCCTATGGCTCAAAGATGACGCAAAGTGGCCAGGCTCTTGTGAGAAGGGTCTCTACGTAAGAATGACTATACTGGGTCAGACCAAAGGTGCATCTAGCCCAGTATCCTGTCAAATGATGCATCCCATCTCACATTCCCAGCTTCTGGCAAACAGAGGCAACTCAACAGATTTAGCTGAGGTTAGTCTTGCTTTGAGTAGGGGGTTGGACTAGATAACCTCCTGAGGTCTCTTCCAACCCTAATCTTCTATGATTCTATGACACTATCCTTGCCCACTCTGGCTAATAGCCACTGATGGACCTATCTGTCATGACCTTATCTATTTCTTTTAACCCTGTTAGTGTCCTGGCCTTTAGAACATCCTCTGGCAAGGAGTTCCACAGACTGACTGTGCATTGTGTGAAGAAATACTTCCTTTAGTTTTAAACTTGCTACTTATTAATTTCATTTGGTGACCCCCTAGTTCTTGTGTTCTGAGGAGGAGTAAATAACACTTCCTTATTTACTTTCTCCACATTGGTCATAATTTTAGAGACCTCAATCATATCCCCCCTTCATCGTCTCTTTTCCAAGCTGAAAAATGCTAATCTTATTACTCTCTCCTCATATGCCCCATATCCCTAACCACTTCTGTCCATCTCTGCATCTTTTCCAATTCCAATTCCTGAAGAGCGACAAGGAAAGGAGGCAGAGGTAGGGGGTAAAGAGCAGAATTGTATGTGTTAGCCATGGATGATGATCTCCAACATCCATCTATCCTATGGTATGGAAGAACAAACCCAGTGGAACTGAGCAAGGTGGCTTCCGAATGCCATACTCTCTGGACTGGATCTGATGTGGCTCCCAACAGTCCTGTCAAATTAGCTGACATGTCATATGGATTTTCACTGCCAAGAAAGAAGGCTGGTGCCTTATGTTGTACTCTGGCTTGGCACAGTACTTGTGTTTCCAGGAATAACAGGACAGCACTGTTGCTCAACTGGGGTTGAGGACAATATGGCTTGCACTATGTGTGTAAATCCTGTATGGCGGCTTTTGAGTCTTAAGTGCAGAGCACTGTCTATATGCTCTTAATAGCTCTCTCCTCTCAAAGAACAAGTCCTTCCTCATGGCATGTACTCCTCTTGGGCTAACTGGAACCATGTAATGTTTAAGAAAAGTTTTGTAAATGAGTTCCAATAGTTCATGAATTAGGGACCGAATTTTATAGGGTTCCACAGGCTTCTGTATAGAATATTTAGGTTAATCTTTCTATCTACCCAATGGGACTCAGTGCTCAGTCTAGAAGATACCATCAAAGATGCTTAGGTTTTGCACTTCTCAAACTGTGGATTTGTCTCTTCAGAGGTAACATGCTTGTTAACAGCAAAAATGTTTTAAAATAAATAAATATATAGAGGTGATAAATAACAGACCTCAACCCTATTGTGCCTCTGCAAATTTGTGTACACAGAGTCAATCTCTTACCTCTCTCTAAAAGTGCAAAGTTTCAAAACATTCAATGAATAGAAAATTGTTGGAGGAGGAATAGATCTGGACAAGAAGTTTGGAGATAAATGTGAGAACTGAGGGACATATGCTTGTTTTGTTAAAATATTATGTTTGCTGTTGAAGAAAAAATAATCCAGAATATTTAACGTTGTTTTAGTTAAATAAAACAATATAAATCTATGTCTGGTGATGTTCTTCTCTTAATACAGCATGGCAAGAAAATCCTCCAAATACTAATGATTAACCTATTGAATTGGAGATAGTTCACCTCCCAATGACTTCATAAATATCTGCTTCAATTATCTTTGGTAAATGAAATAACCAATCATTCATTTTCTGATATAGCTGTAAAACTAATCTGAAAAGTTTTCAAACCTATGAGCTGTCAAGAATACTTAATAAGGTTATAACAACCAACAAGAATATACTTTTATGTAGAAAACCATGATTAAATTGATTAAATTAAATTAAATTCCTGGGTAGTAATTTAAATCAAATCCACCCTGGTCAAGGAGTGTCTCATTTATGAGGAAGCCAATCCTAGCTTGGCTAGAGGCTGACAAGATGTCAAAAAACTGGTGGGATTTCTCCTGCATAACCAATCTCTCTCTCCAGAATCTCAGCAATCCTCACCAGGTGCTCCTGGAACCACTCAGGAAAGCCAAGGCAAGGAAGCTACCCACTCAATCAGTGGCAGATCCATAACTCTAACTCAGGACATCCTGTGTATTTCTACACTGCAATTAGACACCTGTGGCTGGTCCATGCCTGCTGACTTAAGCTTGTGGGGCTCAGGCTAAGGGGCTGTTTAATTGCAGTGTAGACCAGTCAGGCCCAGGCTGCAGCCCGAGCTCTGGGACCCTCCCATCTTACAGGCCTCAAGCATAAAACTATCTTCACTTCTCGCAGTTCCCTGCCTTATTCACAAACCAACTTCTAGCAAGAAGTCTCATTCAGTACATGATCCCAGTTAATCCCCGATACAGTCCATTCCATGCAGTCTATGTAGCAAAAACTCTGTGTAAAGACAGCTGTATGTGATCATATTATCTATGCATATATACATGGGGGCAGATTTAAGGCTCTATTGGCAACTTGAATTCTGGCTTTCGGTAACTTTTGAGTGCTTCATTTTGAAAGCTAAATATTCTTATAATGTTAGGTTTGTTTTTTTTTAATTTAAAGTGGAAGTGAAATTTGTGTCTGCCATATTAATGGGAATAAATCCAGATTTTTGTTTAATCTTTCGGTAGGATACAGCGCCTCTCTCAATAACAACAGTCTCCTGGTTCCCAGCCCAAAACACCTTATCTGCGCCAAAGGTAGTACGATGGAGGAGGGGGAAGAAACAGCAGCAAAAGCATCCATTTTTTCTGCATTTCACTTAGGAGGTTTAGTTCTGTGGGCATAGGTGCTGGAAAGGACAATTACCTGTTCCGTAACTGGCGTTCTTCGAGATGTGTTGCTCATGTCTATTCCACAGTAGGTGTTCGTGATCGCCACGTGCACCGGTGCCGGACGTTTTCCCCCTAACAGTACCCGTAGAGAGAGTGCTGCTGCGACCCCTGGAGTGGCGCCTCTATAGCGAGCTATAAGGGAAGCCACATGCTCCCCCACCTTCAGTTTCTTCTTGCCGGATCAACTCCAACAGAGGGGAAGGAGGGCAGGATGTGGAATAGACATGAGAAACACATCTCGAAGAATGCCAGTTACGGAACAGGTAACTGTCCTTTCTTCTTTGAGTGATTGCTCATGTGTATGCCACAGCAGGTGATTGCAAGCTATGCCTGATGGAGGTGGGTAGGAATTCACAGATTCCCTGGCTGAAGCACAGTTCTACTGAAAACAGCATCAGCCCTGGAGTGAGAGACAATCGCGTAGTGAGAGGTGAACGTGTGCGCGGAGGACCAGATAGCAGCTCTACAAATGTCCTGGATAGGGACATGAGCCACAAAGGCAGCCGACAAGGCCTGAGCCCTTGTTGAGAGCGCCTTCACGATAGGTGGTGAGGGAACCCCTGCTAGGTAGTAGCATGTGTGGATGCATAATGTAATCCGCCAGGAAAGCCTCTGGGTGAAGATCAGTTGACCCCTCATGTGCTCGGCTGAAGCATCAAATAGTTGCTAAGACCTGTGGAACCTGCCTAGAGGAAGGGAGGCTGTGGCTGTGGAGGCACCCAGGAGAGCGCCTATGAATTCTATGTGCTGCATCGGAATTAGTGTCAACTTGGCCTTGTTTACTAGGAGGCCTAGGTTGGCACATGTAGCCAAGAGCAGCTCCACATGGTCCTGTACTTGAGACCACAAGCTGCCCTTGAGCAGCCAGTCATCGAGGTAGGGAAATATCTGGATTCGCCGGCATCTGAGGTAAGCCGCCACTACCGCCAAGCGTCCTGAAGGTCCAGGGCCGCATACCAATTGCCAGGGTCTAGAGCAGGTATGATACATACCAGAGAGACCATGCGGAACCAGCATTTGGCCATGAACTGATTGTGGTCTCGTAAATCCAGGACAGACCTGAGCTCCCCCTTTCGCCTTCAGGATAAGGAAGTAACAGAAGTAAAACCCCTTGCCCTGGAATTCCCTTGGAACTCTCTTCACAGCTCCCAAGCTGAGGAGCCGACCCACTTCCTGCTCTAGCAGGGATAAATGTAATGGGTCTCCCCTGCCATCCGAAGAAGGGGGTGGGAGGACGGGGGTGAGACAAATTGTAGCATGTAGCCCTGGGAAATGGTGTGGGGACCCAACACTCCAATGTAATTCGGGACGATTCCGCAAGGAACACACACAAGCAGTTGCTGAAGGCAAACTTTATTGGTAGGAGGGTTCCTTCGGGGGACATCTGAGTACCCTCCTGCAACCAGTGAGAAGAGTCTCTTGCCCTGCTGCTTGCCCCTCGAGGGCCCAGGTTGCGGGGCAGAGCGAGACTGCCTTTGAGGTTGCCTCCTTTGGCTCTTGGACCTCTTGTAGGTGGGTTCATATTCTGGCTGGGGAGATGGGGTAGGAGCCTGCGGCTTAGGCTTTTCCTTGCCATCAAAGGGAAGATCCTGCATCAGAGACTGGGCTTCCGTAGACAGCCCGGACAGCAGTAGCCAAGACTCCCTGTGAATGGACACCGCCGAGGCCACAGACCAAGCAGCCATGTCAGCTGCATCCGATGCGGCCTGCAGAGCAGCCTTTGCAGCAGCAGCACCCTCCTGTATGAGCGCCTTAAATTCCTTCCTTTCACTGTCTGGAAGGGAGGGTTCGAATTTAGGCAGTGACTCCCACAGGTTAAACTCATAATGGCTGAGGAGGCTTGGTGGTTGGCCACCTGGAGCTGGAAACTGGATGATGAATAAAGTTTCCTACCGAACGAGTCACGCCTTCTAGAGTCCTTATTCTTGGGTGTGGGTCCTGGTTGACCATGTCTCTCCCTATGATTTACAGACTCCACCACTAGGGAGTTGGGGGCTGGGCGAGTATAGAGATACTCATGACCTTTCGTGGGCACAAAATATTTGTACTCTGCCTTCTTCAATATTGGTGTAAGGGAGGCCAGCATTTTCCAGAGGGCATTGGAAATCTTAGCCACCCCTTTGTGCAGTGGCAGGGCCACTCTGCCCGGTGCCAAAGGCGAGAGGACACTGAAGAGCAAGTCTGAGGGTCCCCCAATCTTCTCAGCTTGGAGATGGAGGCTCAACACTACTTGCTTCAGTAGCTCTTGGTGAGCCCTGAAGTCCTCCTGTGGTGCGGAGGGAGGTGAGGCTGCAATCTTGTCATCCAGCAAGGGGGAGGTGGCCAGTATGGAGCTCTGCAATTCGGTCGTTGCCACAGAATCTATCCCTTGGTTGGACTCCGCATGCAGTGCCGAGGATCCGTGACCCACCGATCTATCCTTTGGACGCCTGGACAGTGAGGTGGAAGGAGCCTCGAAAGCCCCTGCTACCGAACAAGTCCCTGGGCATGTGCAGGGGTCAGGGGGTCCACTGGCACCACTGGCCCTTGCCATTGACTATGCTGTGGCACTGGTGGCACCAGCTGGTCAGGTTGGCTGGACTGAGATGTAGAGGGCCTCGTGTGGATCGAGGTCAGGGTTACCAATGACCTATCGGTACTATGGGAGCAGTACGATCGATAGTGCCGAGAACAACGTCAGCCACATGACCGGGACTCTGATGTCAAGGAACAGTGCCATCTCGAGCTACTACTTCTCGAGACGCTATGGCACCGAGATCTGCCATGGCGTAGAGATGGTGACCCCCGCCAGGAGTCGTGGGTGTGGTGCCTCGAGGAGAGAGAGCTGGAGTGCAAACAGCGATAGCGCCTGTGTTGGGAGCGGCTACGGTATCTCCGACAAGAAGGGAAGTGCCTACAGCACCTATGCCTGTCTTGTCAGTACTCTCTGCTTGTCATGGAACGGTGCCTGAAACTCCAATCTGAAGACACCCGACCAGACTACCTGGTGGGTGATGAAAGCGGAGGCTGGAGACTGTGTCCTGACAGGACACTGAGCAGTGAGCGTGCCCGAGAGTGGTCCCTTGACCGGGATCTGAGTTGGGTTGGAGTCAACTGTCTAGAGCCCACCGGTGGCTTGCCTCTAGAGCGGGGCCCGGGTACCTACATAATGTCTCGGGCCACCTTCAAGGCCTCTGGAGTCGACGCCACTAGGCTGCTCTGCTCGACATGAGTCAGAGCTCTGGAGACCGGAGAGGGAGAGGGAGAGTCTGAGGCTGCCTGACACAGCTCTAGCCTCTCCCCCTGCTTTTTCTCAACGCTGCTGAGATGATGGGGCCTCTCTCTGTTTCCTAGGCTGAGAGCAATGCCAGCCACCAGAAGGTGCCGGGGGATCATTGTGCACCGAAGACGAGGTGCCCGGTGCCGAATCTGCTCGGTGCATCGGGGTTGGGGCCACTGCTGACTCCATGAGAAGGGCCCGAAGTCTAATGTCTCTTTCTTTTTCAGTTCTAGGCTTAAAAGAATCTGCAGATCTTACAGCGGTCACTAATATGGGATTCACCCAAGCAGCGGAGACAGTCAGCATGTGGGTCACTTCTGGGCATCGAACGCCTGCAAGAGTTGCACAATTTAAGCCCTGGGGTCTGGGGCATGCCCCGGCCCGAATGCTAACTAATGGAACTGAAACTTGTTGTAATAACTATCAGGTACCACTAACAATGAACAACGAGTTCTCAGACAAGCTGCAGCGAAGCGAAGCTGGAGCAGTAGTTCCAAAGCACCCTCACTGACGGTAAGAAGGAACTGAGGGTGAAGTGAGCGCACGGCTCCCCTTATAGTATGCTATAGAGGCACCACATCAGGGGTCACAGCAGCACTCCCCCTACGGATACTGCTAGAGGATAAACTTCCGGCACTGGCGCACGTGGCAAGCACGCACACCTACTGTGGAATACACGAGCAAGCACTCGAAGAACGACTAGGAGTGTGGAGGGGGAGAAGGGTGCTGGTGTTCCATCATCCTATCTGTGGGGCATGCTGAAGGCAGGATGCCAGGATTGTGCACAGGCAAGGCTAGTGCAATGTTGAACGTTTTGGTCTTCAAGCCAGACAGAGGCTGCAGTGAGCATAAACAAAGGGGAAATGGTGATTTTGTATACCTTATTACTTGGCTCAGTCGCAATGGATTTTCATGGGGACAACAAAAAGCATTTCCTGATACTAGGGCTTTTCCCCTGCCAGATTTCAAATTCCTTCTGCAAACCATGAAGGAATTAGAGCTCTCACCCCCGCCCCCAAAAGTCAAACATTTTTCTAATGGAAAGCGTCAGGCAAATTTAATACATGGATTGCTTCCTCTCCTTCAATAATTAGAATAAGGCTCCTGTTGTAGGAAGGCATATATGAAGAATAAGTAGGTTTAGGACAGCTAATAATTATATTTAGTCCTGAATAATTACAAGAATTACATTTAGCCCTGAATGTAATGAAGTTAGTATTTCATAGTACTGGGCCAGCTGCTGTGAAGTTTCTGGCCGAGATTTTCAGAACTGATTTGTGATTTTAGGCGCCTCCATTTTTGGATACTCAACTTGAGACATCTTAACATTTTCAGAAACTGGTGCTCAGCACTTTCGGAAAATCAAGTTCTTTAGAATTACCTCAAATTGAGAGCCCCTATATTGAATCACCTGTCAAGTCCTCTACACTTGTAGCAGCGGCAATCCCAGTCACTAGTCTATGATATAAAACTTAAGTATTAGCAATTATACTCTCCCAACAAACCAAACCACTTCCAAAGAACAGATTAGTACATTCCAAAAGAGACCATTGCAATCATCTGGTCTGACCTCCAGTATAAACACAAGCCATAGAGCTTCCCCAAAATAATTCTTTTGAACTAGATTAGCGTGTAAATTTAAATAAATAAATAAATAAATAAAATCTTGATTTAAAAATTGCCAGTGACGGATAATCTACCATGACCCTTGGAGAATTGTTCCAACAGTTAATTACCCTTACTGACAAATATTTATGCCCTATTTCCAGTCCAAATTTGTCTGTCTTCAACTTGGCAGCCATTGAATTTTTATATACCTCTATCTGCAAGACTGAAGAGCTCATATAAAACATAAGTTCCCATTGTGGTACTTATAGACTGTGACACAGTCATCTCTTAACATTCTCTTTGTTAAGCTAAAGAGAGTATTTCTAATTTACGCAGTGTGGTTTAAGGACACGAAGTTACTCAGACAAATTGGTGTATTACATCGTTACAAGGTGAATTAGCATTAAAGGGGACATGATTTAAAGTATTTTAAAAAACTCCACAAATGTCATTACCTATGTCACGTATCCCACCCCTTGGATTTTATGGGTGAGATTTTTGGGATGTATGCACCTAACTCCTTTAAATGGGTTGAAAATTCCAGCCTTTTTATTATTTATATTACATCAATGTCTAGAAGACCTACTGAAAATTAGGGCCTCAATGTACGAGGCACAGTACAAACACAAGTAAGTAATGGTCCCTGCCTTGAAGGAATTACAACCAAAATAATTTAAATATGTTTATTAAAACTGTTTAGGATCAGTGTCTGAGTTTGGACCACAAAAATATTTAAGTCGGTTTCACTTGCTTATAGTTTGACATAAGCCGAGCAAACTTTCCATTAGAATTTTAAAGTTCATGGGAAAATTTCCATTAGATTTAGGCTTTGAGAGACTGTTTTCAACAAAACCTAATTTGGGTGCAAATTTCATTAATATCCCTGCTGTCAATAAATAAGGACAAATTTTTACCCAAAACCTGAAAATTCCAACAGCTATTCATCATCCCCACTCCACACAAATTACTATACAACTGTATTGCAAGTATAGGGGATGGGGGTGTAGGCAATGTGACCTAATGGTCACAGCTGGGCTGGGGTCTACATGTCAGGGACAGTAGTCACTGAGCAGGAGTTAGAGGAATCACTAGAGCCAGGTTCAGTAAGCAAGAGCTGGGGTCAGAATCAGGCTGAGATCGGAGACCAGAGATTAGGAGACAAGGTGAAGTCTGAGTCACAGCAGGCCAAAATCTGTGTGCCTACCCACCATACAACTTCCTGGGTCAATCCCCAGGGTTAAATAGGGCATCTGGCCAATCAGAGGGCTGCAGGGTACTGTCACTCTGGCTCCCTTGGGTGGTACTTTCTGTGGCACCTACTTTCCACAGTGCGCCCCAGCTGTAGCTCTGCATGGCCTCCTAGTACCACTGTAGGAACGTCAGCCAGTCCAGGCTCTGCAGACCCAGCTCCTAGTTCACAGACCCTTACAGCAAAAGAAGTGGTAAAAGCCAATTGTCAAAGCTTGTCTCTCTCATTAGGAGAAATTGGTCCAATAAAAGATATTATGGGAGGGGAGGGATAACTCAGTGGTTTGAGCATTGGCCTGCTAAACCCAGGCTTGTGAGTTCAATCCTTGAGGGGGCCATTTAGGGATCAGGGCTAAATAAATACATAATTGGGGATTGGTCCTGCTTTGAGCAACCCTGATATTCTATGACTTCTACCTCACCACCTTGTCTTTCTAATTATCAGCTAAGATATTTTAAAATATGCTGGACAAAAAGCTTGAGAATACAAGCACTAGACCCTCATCTGGGAGAACGGAGTAAGTAAATCTAGTTAATAGTTTCTGCTCTAATTTCTAGGATTTAACTTCTGTATTTTGTGTAGAAACCCAATTTAGAATTATTTTAAAATCTTTTATATCTTATAAGAACTATTTAGCATAGCCAACTTGCTTTTTCCTTTATTTGGTCTCCTAACTCTGAGATTATCATATATTAGCTAAGGCAGTGTACCTATCGAGTTTCTGGGAACTGGGCAGGCAGAAGCCCGCCCATTGCTAATGGATCCCCCCCAGCCTAAGGGGAGGACCTACAGGACCTCAGAACCCAACTGATTCCAAGGGACAACTAATAAAAGAACAGGGACAGGAGTGCAGTCAGAGGGTCAAAAGAAGGGAGCCTGACGGGGACACGGAGCAGAGAACCCCGGACAGCCGCCCACTGCTCCTCGAAGGCGTCAAGGGAGCCAGTGGACGCCGCCCAGAAGAACTCCGCCCGGATATGTGAACAGACTAAGGACTGGAAACAAGCCCCACAGTCACAGGAGTCCCCATCGGCCAACCTCCTCTCCCTGGTTGCTTAGATGGCCATTTTAGCCAGGGCGAGGAGGAGGTTGACCAGGAGGTCCCGCGACTTTGTGGGGCCACGGATAGGGAGTGCATACAGAAGAAGGTGAGGGGAAAAGTGCAGACAGAAACATAAGGCAGTGTAGCGAGGCAGCTGCCCCACTTCTGGAGAACAGGTGTTAAAAGCAGCCAAGCTAGGCTGATTGGGGGAGCAACCACAGCTGTGGCCAGCTCATTTAGGGCTCAGCTGGTCCTGATAAGAGGGCTGTGGATCAGAAGCTGGAGGAGTCTCACTCTAGCCCTGGAGTGAGAAGGGCTAGCTGCCTAGTAGCAAGGTGCCTAAGGTAGAGCAGTGCTGGGGAAGAGCAAAGGGAGCTGGGGAGCTCCAGCCTGGTAAAACCCTCAGGCTGCAGGCCTTGATGAAGGCCTACAGAGGTACTGGGGCTGCAGAGACACAGTCAGGGAATAGGCAAAGGCAGCAGGTCCTAACCCATTGCCAATGATGAGTGGCCATTACAGACTGCAGTCTGCCCCAGAGAAAGGGGGCTAAATGATGACTGGCAGTAGCCACTGAGGCAAGGTGAGTTTAGAGGGTTGGGGACTCCCCTGGGAGGGGAGACCCAAAGCAAGAGGTACTGCTGGGGAAGAACCCTGAGGTAAAGGGCACTGGGGTCCAGGAGGGACATGGGGTCAGCGGCAGGTAAGACACCGGCCTGCAGAGAGCGCGCCGTATGCTGGAAGAGACCTGTGACATTGCACACTCTATGATTTTATGAAAACAGGCTAACGTAACTGGAATATGCTTCATGCAAAAAGGTCTTGTAAGGTATCAGTACAAAGTTTATAATGTACTGAGTGCTGTCATCCTATTTGTATAAATGTACCACTCGTATCGGAAACTAGAAATATGAAATAAAACTCTGAGGACCTATTATAATTATGCAAAGTGTAGGCCATTAATGTTGGTTTGGAATCTTGATGATTCCCATTAACCAGGACAATTATCTGCAGGTGGCTCTGTTTTACTTATAAGGCTCCCCGTATACCTGTGTGCTGGCAAGTGGATAATGAAGTCTTACAGTGACATGTGATCATGTCACCTGAACTGGAATCCATCTTTAACCTGGTGCTTTTCCATTGAAAAGGTGGGGGTGGGAACCCAGAGAGAGAGAGGATTTCTGCCTTATGCAAAATATCTATAAATGGGTGGAACAGAACAAAGAGGAGCCATCATGAAGAATCCCCGAGCTACCACCTAAGCTGGAACAACGGCTATACCAGGGGAAAGGATTGTGCCCAGACTAGGAAGGCGTTCAGTCTGTGAAAGAAACTTATTGAAACCTCTCTCAGGGTGAGATTTTATCTGTACTCAATTGTATTACTGTATTAGGCTTAGATTTGCGTGTTTTATTTTGCTTTGCTTGGTAATTCACTTTGTTCTGTCTGTTACTACTTGAAACTACTTAAATCCTACTTTCATTTTTTACTTATTAATTAACTCAGTATGTACTAATACCTGGGGGGGGGCAAACAGCTGCGCATCTCTCTCTATCAGTGTTATAGAGGGCGAACAATTTATGAGTTTACCCTGTATAAGCTTTATACAGGATAAAGCTGATTTATTTCGGTTTAGACCCCACTGGCAGTTGGACATCTGCGTGTTAAAGATGAGCACTTCTCTAAGCTGCTTTCAGTTTAGCCTACAGCTGTTAGGGGACGTGGTTCAGACCTGGATCTGGGTTTGCAGCAGGCTAGCGAGTCTGGCTTAAACCAGGCAGGGCACTGAAGTCCTAAGCTGACAGGGCAGGAAAGCAGGAGCAGAAGTAGTCTTGACACATTGGGTGGCAGCTCCCAAGGGGGGTTCTGTGATCTAACCTATCACAAGAGCTAATTCCCAGATGACCAGCTGGAGGCACCAGGCCAGCGAGTCCTTGACCCTGCTACTGGTAGTAATTCAAACTCTGCACACATCTACAATGTAATCAGATAACTGAGAATATACTCCTCTTCTCCAGAAATCTCTCTCAGGCTGGTATTTTCTCTGAGATTTACTGTGTCTGTCAAGTGCTTCTATCCTAGACAGTCAACTCACGTTAATTCCTCTGTCATTAATTCTTCCTATTGTCTTTAGACTTTTCTTCCCACTAAATTTCCCAATTCCGCACAGTTCAGAAAGGGCCTACAGTTGTCATCACAGTTTCCTTAGTTCTGAGCTCTTAACTTTTAAAATGTTTTATTTACCAACTGAGGTTTAGTCCTATGTACCTTAGAATTACAGAAAAAAACTACATTCAAAGAAGCTTGCAAAATCAGACACTCAGAAGTTATTTCCTAACTGTATTAAAAATGCCTGTGTAATCTTAATTTGGTGCTCTTGTGAATACTGTACGCATTTTCAAATAATCTTTAATTTACATAATCACATGCTACTTTCTCCACAGAACCTGTGCTTCATTAAGTAAACAGGATAGACAGGTCCCAAGGAAAGTTGCATCACTTTAATGCAGGTTTAACTCTTACTGAATTTGGTTTAGCTTGAATTAGTGAATTACCAAATTAAGATAAATCAAGTTAAGCAAGAATCAAGCCAGTTTAACCACTGTTTAACCTAACTGAGAATAAGGCACTTGATTCTGTAATAAGAGTGATACATTGAGTTAATCTGGAATAACTCTCCATGAACAGGTTTAATAACCTGTTAAATTTATTACTGTGAATAAAAAGCTAAATTAGCTCCCCAAAGTTAATAGTTTGTGCCATCCTGGCTGGAAAACTACTACTGCATTATGGTTTTCAAACTAAGATAAAGCCCAACATTTATCCACCTATATATTCTCTCAC
This sequence comes from Chelonoidis abingdonii, assembly GCF_003597395.2. Lineage (NCBI taxonomy): Eukaryota > Metazoa > Chordata > Testudines > Testudinidae > Chelonoidis > Chelonoidis abingdonii. The sequence continues at coordinate 27,623,824 of NC_133772.1, read as the reverse complement.
CTCCGCTCTCATGCGTTTTGCTCGACGTGCAGGGGGACAAGTTTCAGATGGCTGAACAGACTGTCTCTGGGGAATATCATGGGGTTTGTATTCCTTGTCCTTCGTATCACTGGTGAGGTCTGGCTTCTGCAAACACTAAAATACAGGCACAATTGTGATTACTTACTTTTCTCTACACCACTAACAGAATTCCACCTCACACAAAATTGTGTAGAACCTTTTCTGGGCTAGAGTAAAAAGAGTACATTACTTTCACTTTGCTGTAGAAACAAAATAATGAACAGGTGTTAGCTGTAATCACTGTAACAGTATCTGCTTAAACATGTAAGCCACAATATGATTTGTTATTTCAACACAATGGTGGAAATAAAATGTAAGACTAGGAAGGCAGTGTTTTGTTTTTAAAAAAGGGAAATTTGATTAATCTGTTAATATTGTTACTGGTCTGAAATTCACCAGTGGAACATATTTTTCCATCAGACAATGTGGCACATTCATCAAAATCTAACATATGTCACAAAGACTATTCAATTTCCATGGAAGTGCATTGGAAAACTGTCAGATTTCCTGATATCTTGGCAGGCTGATGGGGAGTTGAGAGCGTGGAGCCAGTTCATCTGGTGGGCTGCTGTTCAGCAGGGCTTTCAACTCCTCCACAGCTCACCACATGCACCAGGCACCTACAAGCTCTGGAAGCACTGGCAGCCCAGCCTCCCATGACAGCCAACTGTCTTCATAGACTTTAAGGCAGTGGTGGGGAACCTTTTTTCTGTCATAGGCCACTGATCCTGGGGGGGAGGGGGAAATCAATCATGGGCCACCGCAACTTCAGCCACACCTCTGCTCTTACCCCAGCCCAGATCCAGCTGCAGTTCCACTGTGCCCCCTCCTCTGCCCTCAGCCAAGCTCTGCCCTCACTCCCTCTCCACCCCCGGGCCAGCTTTGCCTCTAACCCCAGTTGCTCACTCCCACCTTCAGTTCTGTGCCCAGCTCTGCCTTCAGCCCAAGCTCTTATGCTGAGGAAGCCTTGGCTGTGCAGTAATGGGAGATGGGAGGGCACACCATGGACAAATTCCATTACTGGTAAGAGAGGGTGCAATAGGAAAAGTTTGGGCACCGGTGAACTAGACCTAACCATGTGGGCAAGACCCAACACACAGACACCTGCGATCGAGGGACATGATCATTCTCCTCTACTCGGCATTGGTGAGGCCTCAGCTGGAGTACTGTGTCCAGTTTTGGGACCCACACTATAAGAAGGATGTGAAAAAATTGGATAGAGTCCAGCAGAGGGCAACAAAAATGATTAGGGGGCTGGAGCACATAACTTATGAGGAGAGGCTGAGGAAACTGGGCCTGTTTAGTCTGCAGAAGAGAAGAATGTGGGGGGATTTGATAGCTGCTTTCACCTACCTGAAAAGGGGTTTCAAAGAGGATGGATCTAGACTGTTCAGTGGTAGAAGATGACAGAACAAGAAGTAATGGTCTCAAGTTGCAGTGGGGGAGGTTTAGGTTGGATATTAGGAAGAACTCTTTCACTAGGAGAGTGGCAAAGCACTGGAATGGGGAGGTGGTGGAATCTCCTTCCTTAGAGGTTTTTAAGGTCAGGCCTGACAAAGCCCTGGCTGTGATGATTTATTTAGGAATTGGTCCTGCTTTGAGCAGGGGGTTGGACTAGATGACCTCCTAGGGTCCCTTCCAACCCTGATATCCTATGATTCCTCCTCTCTTTCAAAATGGCACTCATTCATGCTGTCAGAGAACAAAGGTACCTTGAAATTAGCCCATTTTTAAAATAAACTTGTACTGGCAATAAAATAAGAGTAGCCAGTTGTTTTAGCATCAAGGTAGAATTTCAGCATTATAAAACACTAACATATTATAAAAATCAATTATGACCTCACCATTAAAATGAAGTACATAGGAAATTAAAAAGAGAAGATTACTCACCCTGTGCAGTAACTGAGTTTCCTTGAGATGGTTGTCCCTGTGGGTGCTCCACTTTAGGTGTCTTGGCGCCCTGCACTTGTAATCAGAGAACTGTTGCAGCGGTTGGCCATCTGCACTCGCGGCACCCATCTAAGTAGTTACCTAGTGTGCGCAGCCAACTGACCCCCAGTTCCTTCTCTACCCCAGAGGATCAGCGTGAAACTCCAAAGTAGAGGGAAGATGGGGCGATAGCTGAGCACTCAGAGGGACATCTCGAACAACCTCAGTTACTGCACGGTGGAGTAACCAACCACCTCTTCTTCTTCGAGGAGCGTCCCCTGTGGGTGGCTTCACTTTAGGTGACTATGGAGCAGTGCCCCTCTGAGCGGGGGGGAGGGGGAGGGGGGGGGAAGAGGAGCGCGACGTCGGAGTTCTTTTATTGATGGTGGCTAGCACTGACAGTCCAAGCTGTGTGTCTGCAGCTGATCGTTGCTTGAGAGCACAGTGTTTAGTAAAAAAGTGTGGGCAGAGACCCAGGTAGCTGCTTTACAAATGAGTATATTATTGAGAAATGCTGTTGATGCTGATGACACTCTGGTGGAGCGTGTGCGAACTCCTGGTGGAGCCAGGAGGTTGCTCTGCTGGTAACACAAATAGATACAGCCCAAATATCCATTTAGATAGTCTGACTCTTTGATCGTTCTATTATAGAGAGAGAGAGAAAAGATGATTTTCTAAATGTTTTTGTTCTTTCTTGATAAAAGGCTAGTGCTCTGCGGACGTCAAGCATGTGAAGAAAAGCCTCCTTGTTATTGGCATGTGGTTTCAGGAAAAAAAAACACAAGTATATAGGTTGATTTAGATTAAACTGCGAGGCTACCCTGGGTATGAATTTGGGGTGCAGCTATAGGATCACTTTGTCTTTACAGAATGTGGTATAAGGTGGGTGAGTCATTTGGGCACGTATCTCTCCCACCCTTCTTGCCGAAGTGATGGCGATGAGGAAGGCCACCTTCATTGACAGATGTAGCAACGAACAAGTCACTAAGGGTTCAAATGGTTTCTTGAGGTTAAGGTCCCACATGGGAGTACGGTCTTTTAGCGTTGGGTAGGTATCTATCATGGCTTTTAGAAAATGCTTAGTCGTTGGATGAGCAAAGATAGTGGCCCCATCCACGTTATCGTGTAACGAGATGATTGCAGCTAGGTGTACTCTGATGGAGCTGATGGATAGCCCCAATTTTTTAAAACCCAGTATATATTCAAGAACCCTGGGCAGTGGGACCAACTGTGGGGAAATATGGCTAGCCTTGCACCAGGTGCGAAACTGTGTCCACTTCTATGTGTAGTTTTTTTGTGTGCTTAGTCTGCGACTGTTCAAGGGTATGTCTACCTTCTTTGGAATAGTCTGTGTCAATACTCAATAGCCATGGAGACACCAGACCTTGAGATGGAGAAGAGATAGGTTGGGGTGACTGATGTGTCCTGAGTTCTGGATCAGGAGGTGAGGTATTAAGGGGAGAGTTTGAGGTGGTTTCACTGCCATCTGTCTCAGATATGGGAAATCATGTTTGTCTGGGTCATGCAGGCGCAATGAAAATGACACTGGACTTGTCTTGTCTGATCTTGTGTATAACCCGACTCAGAAGTGGGATCGGAAGGAACGTATGCATTAGCAGCGCTTTGCATTGTGAGTTGTTGCAAATAGGTCTATAGTGGGGAATCCCCATAGGTTGAATATGGTGGTGAGAATTGCATAATCCATCTCTCACTCATGGGTTTGTGAGAAGTCTGATGTCCCAGCAGATAGGATGCCAAGATGTCTACATTGTTGGGGATGCACCAATTCCAGAGGTGTATTGCCTACATGCACGGAGGGTATGATCGAGCTTCCCCCTGGCAGCGCATGTAGAACATGCATGCTGTGTTGTCCATAAGGACTTTGATAGTAGTGTTGTGGATTAGAGGAAGAAAATGCTTGCATCCGTTTCTGACTGCTCTTAGTTCTGGTATGCTTATATGCAAATTGTATTCTGCTGCGGACCAATGACCTTGGATCATGTTACCCAGGGTAAGCGCCACATCCCATGTGGGAGGCATCTGTAGTGATCGTTATGGTAGGAACTTTCTGTTGAAATGGGACACTTGAGCAAACGTTTTGTGGTAGTGTCCACCACTCGAGGGAATCCTTTACCTTGCGGGGCATGGTGAGCTAACTGTTGAGAGAGCGCTTGTGTGGTACATAGCAAGTGTGAAGACAGGCTTGTAGGCATCTCATATGTAGTCTGGCACGTTTAATGATGAAAGTCGTAGTGGCCATGTGCCCCAAAAAGTTGTAGGCACGTCTTGGCAGACTGTCTGTGACCGTAGTAATCATAGTGTTTAAGCTGAGGAAGCACTGTTGGGGTAACCTCACCGTTGCCGTGAGGTAGTCAAGAAAGGCCCCTATAAGTTCCAAATTGTTGGACAGGAACCAAGCTGAACTTTTGAAGATTTATTTGAAGTCCAAGGTTCATAAAGAGGGCTATTGTGGTCTGTGTGGCTTCTAGTGCTGCCTGCTTTGTTGGTACTCTTAACAGGCAGTCGTCCAGGTATGGGAAAATCATGGACTCCTAGTCTGCGGAGGTGAGCTGCAGTGATGGCGAGGACCTTGGAGAAGACCATTGGGGTGACTGACGGTCCAAAGGGTAGCACTTTGTATTAGTAATGTTGATGTCCTAGGGTGAAGCGCAAGAATCTTCTGTGTGTTGGGTGAAAGGTGACATGAAAGTAAGCGTCTTGCAGGTCGAGGGACAAGAGCCAATCTCCTTTCTCTAATGCCAGAATCATCATCAATAGGGTCACCATTTTGAATCAAGTATCAGGGGGTAGCCATGTTAGTCTGTATCCATAAAAACAACAAGGAGTCTGGTGGCACCTTAAAGGCTAACAGATTTATTTGAACATAAGCTTTCATGGGTAAAAACCCATTTCTTCAGACGCATGGAATGAAAATTACAGATGCAGGCATTATATACGGACACATGAAGAAAAGGGAGTTACCTCAAGTGGAGAACCAGTGTTGGCCCTGTAATTTTCACTCCATGCATCTGAAGAAGTGGATTTTTTACCCACGAAAGCTTATGCCCAAATAAATCTGTTAGTCTTTAAGGTGCCACCGGACTTCTTGTTGCATTTTGAATTGCTGCATTCTAACAAACCTGTTGAGTTTGCATAAATCCAGAATGGGTCTTCATCTGCCATTCTTTTTCTGAGTGAGAAAATAATGGGAATAAAATCCTCTTCCCCTGTGTAGAGCTGGTACTGGTTCCACAGCCCCCTCAGTTGCAGGAGGTGGTTTATTTCCTGTTGTAATAGGGGCTCATAAGAGGAGTCCCTGAAGAGGATAAATAGGTGAGAGAGAAATAAATGGGATGGAGTAATCCTGCTGGATAATTTCCAGGATCCATTTGTCTGTAGTGATGTTGTTCCAGACTGGGTAATATGGTGACAGGCGGTCTCCGAATGGCATTACAATGGGGTTGAGATCTGTAAACAGAAAGTATAGAAGTCTCAGGCCCTCAACCAGACCTTCAAAACCATTGCCTGGAGGCGGAAGGCTGGGATGTGGAAGGCTGGTCTTGATTCTGCCTTTGCCCCATCTGCCTCTGTTTGCGGCATTAGCTATAGTGTCTTTGGGGCTGAGAGTATGTGCAGCCCAGAGTTTTGGTTATAAAACCTGCCTTGCGTTTTCTTGCTTCCAGGGACATAGATGCCTAGAGTCTTTAAGGTGGCCTGGGACTCCTTTAAAGTATATAGGGACAAGTCTGTGGATTCTGCAAACAATTTCTGACTCTCAAAGGGTAGGCCTTCCACAATAGCCTGCACCTCCCTAGGTAATCCAGACAGGTGGAGTTAGGATGCCAGACACATGACTACAGAGTTCACAATGGAGCATGCTGCTGTGTCTGTGGAATCAAGGAAGGGTTGGAGGGCCACCCTTGCAACAAGAGCGCTTTCGGAGATGTTGGATTTCTACACTTCTCTTGTCTTTCAGCAGGTGTTAAATAAAGGCTGACATTTTAGAAAACAGATTGTGTGTACATTTTGCCAGCAGTTCAGAGTAATTTGTAATGCATAATTGTAAGGTGGCAGAAGAATAAGCTTTGCTCCCAAAGAGGTCTAGCCTCTTTCAGTCCTCATTGCAAGGGGTGGATCTAGACTGTTGTTGTTTGCCCATTTAATTTACTGCCTCCACCGCCAGAGAATTAGGAGTGGGGTGGGTAAACAGAAATTCAGCCCCTTTTGCCACCAGGTAATATTTTTTTTCCAACCTTTTGCAGGAGGGAGGGGCTGCGGCAGGTGTCTGCCAGATGGTTTTCACAGGGTCCATTATGGCAGCATATTTTTGCTGATGGGAACACCTAGAGAATGTCTATTCACTTATGTTGTGTCTCAAGGAGCTCAGACAAGGAGATGTTGAGGGATTCCACTATCCTCTTAAAGAGGTCTTAAAATGGCTTGAAGTCATCCCCCAAACTAGGGGGTGGTAGCATAATTATTTCATCTGGAGATGATGATGAAATGCGTGTAAGTGGCAACGTGTCTCCTCCTGTTCTTCAGTCTCCTCATCCTGGGCCTCTGAAGGAGTTGGGTCTGTTGGTGAGAGAGAGCAGGGTGTTCTGGAGGACGGTTGGTTAGGAGGCTTAATATTCTGGGCTCTATAGATGGCCCAAGGGTCCTAGTTTGGCCAGTTGGGTGGCAGGGCAATAGGAGGTGGCATCCGCCAGCCTTGCATGTCTACCAACGGAGAGAGAAGTGGCGAGTGGTGTACATCCCTGTGTCTGCCTCCCCCTCATCATCATCACTGGAGAGGGGAGACACTGAAGGTCCTTGAGTGAGGATCGGGCTTGGTGCAGGCCTCGCTGGAGTACCTTTGGTACTGAATAAGGGGGTCCCAGGAGCAGAAGAAACTGCCAGGTCTGCCTGTCTGCCAAAATGCTGTGGTACCAAAAAGATCGGTGCTGGAGATGACAGGGCAGTCTGAGAGAAGAGGGTGAGAACTGTCGGTGCCGACATCTTGCTGAGCTGTGTATGTGCAGCAAGTGGCGCCACTGTACTAGTCAGTGTCAGGATGTTCTTCAGCCCCACTGGGACCATGCTAAGAAGCTTAGCTTTAGGGCACACCCCTGACTAAGAGCCTGCCCATACTGGGTCCTTGGGAAATCTCTGTACAGGACATTCCCGTTGCCTCTCGGTGCCATTGGTACTGGGGCAGATTTTTCGCCGAGAGACCATTTTCTTTTAGGCGTTCTCACTGTGGAGATGAATGAAAGTGGTGTTTGGTCACCTTTTTAGGGACAAGGTTCTTAGAGGCAGTCTTAGTTGTGGTGTCCCTGTCTGCTGCTGGTGACCGTTGGTCTGGACTCTGGGCTGGCCTGAGGGATTTCTCCATCATTAGTAATTTAGGTTAAAGATCCCTGGCCTTCCACGTCCTGACAGTCAGTTTTTTACAATGAGGATACTTTTGGAGAATATAGGTCTCTCCGAGGCAGTGGACACACTGAGCGTGGCCGTCAGAAATGGGTATCGAGAGCCTGCAGGTCAGGCAGCATTTAAAGGCAGGGGAACCAGGTATGCCTGAAAGAGGGAAGCTCCGGAGAAAAATGGGGTCAGCCCAGCCCATTTTTATTTAGTCATTATTGACGGCGGTCCGCCAGGTGGCGAAAGAGGAAAAACTATGACTAATTAAAAAAAAATTATATGGAAGAAAATAAAAACTAAATTTAACTCAAATTAACTAGGATTTATGGGATAGAAAGAAATATTGAGCTATCTACATATTTGGAGAGATGCTGCTGTCACTCCAACTCAAGCCAAAGGCGACAGAGAAGAAACTGGGGGTCAGTTGGCAGCGCAGGCTAGGTAACCACTCGGAGCAGTGCGAGGCGGCCAACCAGGGCTCTTCTACTACAAATCTCCAATTACAAGTGCAGAGCACCAAGACACCGCAAGTGGAGCACCCACAGGGACACTCCTCAAAGAAGAATCTCTCTTACAAGCAACCCAGTGACTATCTAGAGTACCAGATTTTTAAGAGCAGGCATGTAATGTAGACAGCAAAAGACAGTGCTCTGATTTACAAGTCAATTTTTCCCCTAGACCAGGGGTTGGCAACCTTTCAGAAGTGGTGTGCTGAGTCTTCATCTATTCACTCTAGTTTAAGGTTTCACGTGCCAGTAATACATTTTAACATTTTTAGATGGTCTCTTTCTTTAAGTCTATAATATAACACTAAACTATTGTTGTATGCAAAGTAAATAAGGTTTTAAAAATGTTTAAGAAGCTTCATTTAAAATTAAATTAAAATGCAGAGTTCCCTGGACTGGTGGCCAGGACCCGGGCAGTGTGAGTGCCACTAAAAATCAGCTCACGTGCCACCTTCGGCACCCGTGCCATAGATTGCCTACCCCTGCCCTAGACCAAAACAAATCCCTCATGCTCTGCTTGAATAGAAGCAGAGGTGGAGTCATTGATTCCGGGGTTCTTTTCTTTGGCTTTTGGTACTAGGCAATGGGAACAACTCTTCACCCTTGAGGAGTATTTTGCTGATCTGTACATAAAATGTCCCTTCCATCCTCTGGATTAATCTTCATAAATCTTCGAGGAGACACTCTCCAATCCTTTTCCAGCCATTTCAAGGAAGGGTGGTCTTGTTTTTTCCCTTTCAATAGGAGACCTTGGTATGCCACTCTGAGATGAGTCCAACTGGAACCATCACTGAACAGCCTGGTAGGATACAGGGAAGGGCGGGCTTGAGCTGCCTTCTTTAGGACTCTGTCACCCTCAGGAGTGATACCAGCCACAATCACCTCTTCCTTTAACAATTTTAGCTACTTTTTACCCAGCAGCCCCCCCATCTTCATGACTATGGACTTACAATGAGAAAGTCATGCTACTCACGAAGCCTGGAGCAACAGAGCAGTTCCAAAGAAAGCTGAACCAAAGCTAGTCTGATCACCCTATACTTCTATAAAAGATCTTTATGGGGGAAAAAAAACCATGGGCAGGAGTTGTAGGCCAAGCTGAATGAGCAAGCATCTCAGAGAGGGGATTAGGAAAAAGCAGAAAGCTTACAGGGAGTGGAAGAAAGGCGGGATTAGCAAGGGAAGCTACCTTAGTGAGGTCAGAACGGGATAACAGTGAGCAAGGCTAAAAGCCATGTGAGACTGACTGCAAAAAGCGGAATTCAAAACCAATAGGAAAGAGTTCTACAGCCAATAAAATAAGAGAAAACAACAGAGAAGAAGAAGTGGGGCAGCTATACACACTGAGGAATGGTGAATGGAGGTTAAGGATAACCTAGCATGGCCCCCAATACTACAATAAGTACTTTGCCTCAGTCTTAATAAGCACTAGTGAGGAGGTGAGGGAGGATGGAGCGATGGAGAAACGGGAATGAGGATAGGGAGGTGAATATTTACCATCGAGGTAGAGGCAAACTTGAACAGCTTAATGGGTACAAAATCTCCATCCAAGGATATTAAAAAGGAACTGCCCAGGATAATGCGAGCTCCGTTAGCCGAGAATTTTAATCAAGCGGTACTAGGGGTTGGTACGTAGCTGGAGAATTGCTAACTGTGTTCCATTTTAAGAAAGGGAAAAAAGAAGTGATCCGGGTAAACTATAGCCGGTTAGCTGACGTCTGTAGTAGTAAGGTCTGGAAAAAATTTTTAAGGGAGAAAGTAGTTTAAGGACATAGAGGTCAAGGGTAATTGGGACGAATTGCAACATGAGTTACGAAAGGTAGATTAGTGCCAAACCAATCCTGAATTCCTTCTTTGATGAGGTGACAGATTACTTAGACAAAGGAAATGCGGTAGATCTAATTTACTCGCACTCAGTAAGCGGCGTTTGACATCGGTTCCAAACAATGGGAATGTTAGTTAATTGGATAAGAGGGGATGAATATGAAAGGTAAGGTGATAAGGAACTGGGTTAAAGGAGACTCCAGCGGTCGTACTGAAGGGTGAACTGTCAGGCTGGAGGAGGGTACTAATGGAGTCCCTCAATGGATGGTTTTGGACCGATCTTATATTAAGCCTTTTATTACTGACCTTTGGCACAAAAGAGCGGGAAATGATGATAGGGATAAAAGTGCAGCACAAGCGCCCTAAAAGCCATGTAGACTGGACCTATGACACACAATTAACAGCAATAGTAAAGAGGTTCACACCACATAAATAGGCAGAAAGAAAACAGGGAGTGAGGAAGCATGGAAATGGTTTAAGCGATTTGAGTATAGGCGCCGGATGGTTTTGGGGCCCTAGGTTAGGGCCCGCCTGAGGGGTGGTTGGTCCCTACCCTAACATGCCGGAAATGGGGTTGTGGCCCTCCTATAGATAAGGCCCCTGGAATCTGGATTCGGGGCCGGTGTGTTAGCAGCCTGGTGGGGGGTTGGGGCCCTGTGCCAATTTTAGGGGTCCCCTGGAAATGGAATGATTGGGGTCCTGATGTTAGGGGCCACATGACGAGATACATGGGTTTTGGGTGTCCCGGAGTTTAAGGGCCTCGTGAATGGTGGGTTGGGGCCCCTAGGTTTAGCGCACCCTGGAATGGGAGTTTTGGTTACGCTGTTTAGTGCGCGGGAAATGGTTGGGGCTCCCTAGGGTTAGGGCCTTGTAGAATGGGGTTAGGGTCCCCAGAGATTAATGGTCCCTGTAAATTGGGTCTGGGGCTGGGTCGCCCTGGAATGGGGTTCGGGCCCCTGGCGTAAGGGGCCCTGAAATGGTTATAGGCAGGATAGGCACCCTGGCGGGGTGGAAGCCCCTAATATGAGCCAGAGACCATAGGTTTGGGAGCAGGTAGGGGCCTCCTGAAGTGGGTTGGGGCCGCTCGTCGAGCGGTAGGGCCCCCCCCTGAATTGGGGTTGGTGCTAGGTTTAGGGGTCCCGTGAATGGGCGGTTGGCGGCCTCTACGCGTTTAGGATTCCCAGAAATGGGGTTTTGGGGCCCTATTTAATGGCCGCCTGGAAATGGGGTTTTGCGCCCCCTATAAGTAGGGCCCCTCGGTAAATGGGATCGGAGCACCTAGTGTTAGGGCGCCCACGTCGAAGATTCATCAACAATTGAAATTTAGGAGGATTTTCAGTGAGCTTGGGATATTTACCGGGAGATGAGTGTCACTCAGCTACTTTGTTTAGAAGCCCCGATAAATGTAGTTCAATTTAAATCAAAATTTTTGGAAGAGGCCTAGATACTCATTGAAATGCAGATTTTTTGTTGTTTCCTTGGCAGGTGAAAGCGCACTTACAGCACGCCATGGTCGGATTTTGTAGCTGGACAACTGCACCGTAGGACTTCAATAACTCAGTCATGGGTTAGGGGTTGTTATAAAAGTGGATGGGTAGGGTTCTGTGGCCTGCTTTGTGCAGGAGGTCAGACTAGATGATCATATTGGTCCCTTCTGACCTACGAGTCTATGAAATTTTAGGGAGTTTTGAGGCTTATCTCTTCCGTTCTACTCCCACTATAATCTACAGTATCTCTCTATCTTTTTGTTTATCACACTCCTTGGCTGCGGTGTCCTTGAAAGGCACCCCCATTCATACCTGCTAGAAGACTGACCCTAATCAGAAGATGAAAGACGTGGAAAAAGTGAGGATATGTTTTTGAAGCTTCTCCAGTCTGAAGATGCTGCTGTCTGGGAGAGTACAGATTGGAGGGACCATAGGGAGATCAGTCAAAAGGATCAGAATTGGAAGGACCAACTATTCAAGGAAAACCAGAGCAGCCAAAAGGTACATCAACAAGTGCACCAGGAACACAGTTCTGCAATATCTGTTTGCTTGAGCAGAGTCCATCCAAAAACATCCAAAGACCACCTCCCCACAGCCTTTGCGTCTCATTCACAATTCAGTGTCCACAAGACCACACACCCCACCCACCCACAACGCACTAGCACAACCTACAGCCTTTTCTCTACAATTCTTTGATGGTGGAAAACAAGAACTATGACTATGCATACATTGACAAACACCCAGCACTTTGCTTATTTAACACTAGTAATATAGATGTAAAGCTTAATATGGTTATATAGGTGTCAACCCTCAAAGTTTACTGTTGCTAATAAATTTGTTCATTTGCACACAAAATTGTAGTTTTCTGAAAAATCACAAAATATTTATTGGGTGTCAAACAAATGTTAAAGACCAAAGCATCACCTACTCTCACCAAATTCGTAAGAGGTATTTACAAATCATTTAAAATCCAGATTCAAGGCAAAACACAAAGTACACAAAAGTAGCACACCACAATAATATGGCACACTGTTAAAGTGATATTTTAAGGCCTCCCTCAGCCATATAGCTCCTTGATGGAGTTTGGTTACTGCTCTTGTGTCTGGCTGTTCAAAATCAGCAGACAGTCTTTCCACTTCCCTGCTCCGTCCTGACAGTAAAGTTTCCCCTTCGCTTCACAAATATTATGCAATATTATTCTACAACAAGAATAGTTGCCTTACTGAGATCCAGCCTTCCCATGAGACCTCGCCAGAGGCCTTTCAACCTAGCAAAAGCACATTCAGTCATCCTGCACCTGCTCAGGCACTAGATAACTCTCCTTGCTACTGTATGGGCATCCAGTGTATGGTTTCATAAACAAGCGAATCAAAGGATAGGCTGGCTCCCCCAGAATCACTATTAGCATTTCAACCCCACCCATATGAATGTGTCAGTCTGGGAAGTATGTCCATGCTTGCCAGGGCCAGCTCCAGCTTTTTTGCCACCCCAAGCGGCGAAGGGGGAGGGGGGGGGGGGGGGGAGGGCGCACTTCGACTGCAACCCAAGCATGCCACTTCATTCTTCGGTGGCAATTCGGTGTATGGTTTCATAAACAAGCGAATCAAAGGATAGGCTGGCTCCCCCAGAATCACTATTAGCATTTCAACCCCACCCATATGAATGTGTCAGTCTGGGAAGTATGTCCATGCTTGCCAGGGCCAGCTCCAGCTTTTTTGCCACCCCAAGCGGCGAAGGGGGAGGGGGGGGGGGGGGGTAAATTCTACTAAAAATTGTGGCTTAAACCAGGTATGGGGCGAGTGCGTCACGAATCATATAGATATATACACTACTC
>NC_133772.1:27595872-27610759 GCF_003597395.2 Chelonoidis abingdonii | reverse complement strand
CCCAGGAAGAGAGACTTGGGTGAAGGTCGGAGGCGGTCTTCCGAAGGCAATTACAAGGGGTTGAATCTGTAAACAAAACAGCATAGAAGTCTCAGGCTCAACCAGACTTCACAACCATTGCTGGAGGCGTAAGAGGGCTGGGATGTAGAAGGCCCTGGTCTTGATTCTGCCTTTGCCGCCATCTGCTCGTTTGCGGATTAGCTATAGTGTCTTTGGGGCTGAGAGTATGCTTGCAGGCCCAGAGTTGGTTATAACTGCTTAGCGTTTCTGTGCTTCAGGACATAGATGCTAGAGTCTTAGCGTGGCCTGGGACTCCTTAAAGAGATGAGGGCAGGTCGGTGGATTCGCAACAAGTCTGACTCTCAAGGGTAGTCCACAATAGCCTGCACTCCTAGGTAATCCAGACAGGTGAGTTAGGATGCCAGACACGTAATGAAGCTACAGATTCACAAGGAGCCATGCTGCTGTGTCTGTGGATCACAGAAGGGTTGGAGGGCCAGCCCTGCAACAAGAGCGTCTCGGAGACGGGATTCTACCACTTCTCTGTCGTTCAGCAGGTGTTAAATAAAGGGGACATTTAGAAAACAGATTGTGTGTAATTTGGCCAGCAGTTCAAGTAAGTTGTAATGCATATTATGAGGTGGCAGAAGAATAAGCTTTGCTCCAAAGAGGTCTAAGCCCTCTTTCAAGTCTCAATTGCATAGGGGTGGATCTAGCCGTTGTTGTTTGCCATCTTAATTTACCTGCCTCACGCCAGAAGACATTCAGGAGTCGGGGTGGGTAAACAGAAATTCAGCCCCTTTTGCCACCATGGTAATATGTTTTCCAAACCTTTTGCAGCGGGAGGGGCTCGGGCAGGTGTCTGCCAGATGTTTTCACAGGGTCCATTATGGCAGCATATTTTTGCTTGATGGGAACACCTAGAGAAATGATTATTCACTAGTTGTGTCTCAAGGAGCTCAGACAAGAAGATGTTGAGGATTCCACTACCTGCTTACACGAGGTCTTAAAATGGCTTGAAGCATCCCCAAACAGGGGGTGGTGCATAATATTTCAATCTGGAGATGAGATGAAAATGGCTGTGAGGGCACGTCCTCCCCTGTCTTCAGTCTCCTCATCCTGGCCTCTGAAGGAGTGGGTCAGTTGGTGAGAGAGAGCAGGTGTTCGGAGGACGGTGTTAGGAGGCTAAATATTGGGGTCTATGATGGCCCAGGTATAGTTGGCAGTGGGTGGAGGGCACAATGAGGTGGCATCCGCAGCCTTGCCATGTCCACCAACTGGAAGAGAATGGCGAGTGGTGTAACATCCCTGTGCTGCCTCCCCCTCAGCAGCATCACTGGAGAGGGGAGACACTCGAAGGTCTTGATGAGGATCGGCCTTGGTCAGGCTGCTGGAGTACTTGGTACTTAGAATAAGGGGCCACGGAAGCAGAATTAAACTGCAGGTCTCTGTCGCCAAAATGCTGGTGGACCTAAAAATCGTGCGGAGGATGAACAGGAGTCTGAGAGAAGAGGGTGAGAACTGTCGTTGCCTGGCATATTTGCTGAGCTGAATGTGCAGCAAGTGCCACACTGCATCCAGTGTCAGGATGTTCAGCCGCCAGCGACATGCTAAGGACTTACGTTAGGGACACTGACAAAGGCCATGCCATACTGGTCCTTGGAAATCCTGTACAGGACATTTCCCGTTGCCCTCTCGGTGCATTGGTACAGGGGCAGATTGTCGCCGAGAGATCCATTTTCTCTTTTAGGCTCTCAACTGTGGAGATGAATAAAGTGGTGTTTGGCTCCTTTTAGTGCGACACAGGTCTTAGAGGCAGTCTAGTTGTGTGTGTCCTGTCTGGTGCGTGGTGACGATTGGTCTGGACTCTGGGCTGGCTGGAGGATTTCTCCATCATTAGTAATTGTAGTTAAGATCCCGCCCCACTCCTGAATGTTATTTTACAATGATGGATACTGTTTGGAGAATATAGGCTCTTCTCCGAGCAGTGGACAACACTGAGCGTAGGCCGTAGAAAATGGATATGAGACCTGCAGGTCGGCCAGCAATAAAGGCAGGGGACCAGGTATGTCCTGAAAAGAGGGAAGCTTCCCGGAGAAAAATGGGGTCAGCCCAGCCCATTTTTTTAGTCATTAGACGGCGTCCGCGAGGTGGCGAAAGGGAAAAACTATGACTAATTAACAAAAGATTAATGGGAAGAAAAATAAAAACTAATTAAACTCAAGATTAAAACTAAGGATTGGATAGAAAGAAATATTGAGCATTACAATTGGAGAGATGCTGCTGTCACTCCAATCAAGCGAGAGCACAGGAAAAGAAAACGGGGGTACATTGCAAGAGCAGGTGGTAATGCACTCGAGCAGGTGCGAGGCGGCTCACCAGGGCTTTCTACAGAATGCCAATTAAATAGTGCAGAGCACTGAAGACAACCGCAAGTGGAAGCACCCACAGGACAGACCCCAAAGAAGAATTCGCTACAAGCAAACCCAAGTGACTACTAGAGTACAGATTTTAAGAGCAGGCATGTAATGTAGACACAAAAGACAGTTCCGATTTACAAGTCAATTTTTTCCCAATATAGACTCAGGTAAAGCTGAGCAACCTTCAGAAGTGTGTGTGAGTCCTTACATCTATTCACTTAGTTTAAGGGTTCAACGTGCCAGTAATTAATTTAACATTTTAGATGGCCTTTCTGTGTCTATAATAATAACATAAACTAAATGGTATGCAGTAAATAAGGTTTTAGAAAATTTAAGAAGCTTCATTTAAAATTAAATAAAATGCAGGTTCCTGGACTGGTGTTGTATTTCGGGCAGTGGTGAGGTGCATAAAAATTAAGCTCAGTGCCACACTCGGCACCCGTGCCATAGAATTGCCTACCTGCTAGACCAAAACAAATTCCTCATCCCTGTGAATAGAACAGAGGATGGAGTCTTGATTCGGGGTTCTTTTCTTGGCTTTGGTACTATGGCAATGGGAACACTTCACCCTTTGAGGAGTATTGCTTGATCTGTACAAAAATGTCCCTTCCATCCTGGATTAATCTTCATAACAATCTCGAGGAACACTGCTCGCCAATCCTTTCCAGCCATTTAAGAAGGGTGGTCTGTTTTTCCCTTCAATAGGAGACCTTGGATCGCATCTCTAGATGAAGTCCAACTGGAAACCACATGAAATCACTGGGAAGGATGCAGGGACGGGGCGGGTGGGAGCTGCCTTCTTTAGGACTCTGTCACCGTCTCAGGAGTGATACCAGCACGAATCAACTCTCTTTAACAATTTTAGCTTACTTTTAACCTCAGCAGCCCCCCCATCTTCATGACTAGGACTACAATGAGAAGTCAGCTACCACGAGCCTGGAGCACAGGCAGTTTCCAAAGAAAGCTGAACAAAGCTAGTCTGATCACCTACTCTATATAAAAGAGCTTTATGGGGAAACCAAAACCATGGGCAGGAGTTGTAGGCCCAAGCTGAAGTGAGCAACATCTCAGAGAGGGGATTAGGAAAAGCAAAAGCTTGAAGGGAGTGCGAAAGAAAGGCGGGATTAGCAAGGGAACTACTTAAGTGAGGTCAAAAGTAGGGATAACAGTGAGCAAGGCTAAAAGCCATGTGAGACTGACTGCAAAAAGCGGAATTCAAAACCAATAGGAAAGAGTTCTACAGCCAATAAAATAAGAGAAAACAACAGAGAAGAAGAAGTGGGGCAGCTATACACACTGAGGAATGGTGAATGGAGGTTAAGGATAACCTAGCATGGCCCCCAATACTACAATAAGTACTTTGCCTCAGTCTTAATAAGCACTAGTGAGGAGGTGAGGGAGGATGGAGCGATGGAGAAACGGGAATGAGGATAGGGAGGTGAATATTTACCATCGAGGTAGAGGCAAACTTGAACAGCTTAATGGGTACAAAATCTCCATCCAAGGATATTAAAAAGGAACTGCCCAGGATAATGCGAGCTCCGTTAGCCGAGAATTTTAATCAAGCGGTACTAGGGGTTGGTACGTAGCTGGAGAATTGCTAACTGTGTTCCATTTTAAGAAAGGGAAAAAAGAAGTGATCCGGGTAAACTATAGCCGGTTAGCTGACGTCTGTAGTAGTAAGGTCTGGAAAAAATTTTTAAGGGAGAAAGTAAGTTTAAGGACAAGAGGTCAAGGGTAATTGGGATCGAATTTTGCAATGAGTTACGAAATAGTTATTTTAAAGATGCCTTAATACGCGATCGGCTGATATTCCAACTTCTTTGATGAGGGACAGCTCATCTAGACAAAGAATGCGGTAGTTAATTTACTGCGACTTTCAGTAGAGCGTTTGACACGGTTCCAAGGGCAATGTTAAGTTATTGGAGAGGGGACTGAATATGAAAGTCTAGGTGATAGGACTGGTTAAGGAGGCACTCCAGGGGTCGTACTGCAAGGGTGAACTGTCAGGCTGGAGAGGTCTAATCGGGAAGTCCTCAATGGATGGTTTTGGACCGATCTTCATATGCACTTTTACTTACTGACCTTTGGCACAGAGCGGGTGTGCTAATAATGTGTGAATGCCAGCTGGGGGGTATTGCTAAACACGAGAAGGCGGGTCTAACAGAGCGATCTGAGCCACCTGTAACTGGAGATATAGTATAGGATGAATGTAAGTGAGTGCAGTCAGGTCATATAGGGGATCATAAATTTAGGATATACAGGGGACGCATCAGTTGGAAGAACAAGAGGAGGAGAGGACATTGGGGGTATTGGTTGATAGCAGGATGCACTAATGACTGCAATGCGATATGGCCGTTAAAAAAGCAAAATGCAGTTTAGGGTGCATCAAAGGCGAGGTAATTTCCAGCAAGATAAGGAGGTATTAGTAAACCGTTAAATAAAGGCGCGGTCAAAACCCCCACCTGGAATATTGTGTGGCAGTTCTGGGTCCCATGTCTTAAGAAGCGATGAATAAACTGGAAAAGGTTAGAGTACGGGACTACGAGGAGTCCGAGATGGAAAAACTGCTTATGAAAGGAGACTTCAATAGCTTGGCTTGTTTTAGCCTACCAAAGATAGGCCTCGCGGGGATTAGCTTTGCCTCTATAAAATATATAGGGATTAACGTTAGGGAGGACGAGGAATTATTTAAGCTAGGTATAATTAACAAGGACAAATTGGTACAAACTGGATGTTAGGGAAGTGTTTTAGCTGAAATTAAGACGAAGGTTCTAACATTAGGGGAGTGAAGTTCTGGAAGCAGTCCCATTCCGAGGGAAGTAGTGGGGGCAAAAGACTTATCTGGCCTGTAAGACTAAGCTTGATAAGTATAACGAGGGGGATGAATATGAATGGCATAAAGTTTATTTGGGCAAATGATCATGGAATATCAGCAGACTCAAGTCTGCCTCAATGGTCTGTGAGGGGGATGTTCGAAGGTGATGGGATCTGAGTACTGAGAGAGAATTCTTTCCTGGTGCTGCTGTTGTGTCTTGCCCCCTGCGCAGGTTTAGCTGATCGCCATATTTTTGGGGTCGGGTAAGCGAAGTTTTCCTCACAGGGCGGATTGGCAGGGACACATGGAGTGTTTTCGCCTCCTCTGCAGTGTGGGCAGGGTCGCTTGCCTGGTGATTCTCTGCAGCTGGCGTCTTCAACCACAATTTGAGGATCTCAATAACTCAGCACGGTAGGGGTTGGTTATAAAAGTGATGGGTAGGGTTCTGTGCACTGCTTTGTGCAGGAGGGTCAAGACTGGATCAATTGGTCCTTCTTGACCGACAGTCTTGAAATTTTAAAGGAGTTATTGAGGCTATCTCTTTATCGTTACTCTCCCCTATCTAACAGTACTCTAATTTTTGTTTATCACACTCCTTGGCTTGCGGTGTCCTTCGAGGCACCCGCCATTTCAGCTGCTAGAAGACTGACCCAATAGAAGAATGAAAGCGTGTGAAAAAGTGAGGATTGTTTTTGAAGCTATCTCACAAGGTCTGAAGATGCGCTGTTCTGGGAGATGTACAGATGGAGGGACAACATAACGGAGATCAGATCAAAGTAGGATCAGATATTCGGAAGGACCAACTATTCCAAGAGAAGACCAGAGCAGTCACAAAGGTACCTAAGCATGCCCAGGAACCATGTTCTGGCAATATCTGTTTGCTTGAGCAGCAGTCCATCCAAAAACAATCAAAGACACTCCCCACAGCCTTATGCGTCCATTCACAATGTGTCACAAGAACACACCCACCACACCCACAAGCACTAAGCAAACCTACAGCCTTCTCTACATATCTTGATGTGGAATAAACAAGAATAGTACTAGCATACATTGAAAACACATGCAGCTATTGCTGTAATTAACATAGTATTTAAATATGTAAAGGTAATATGGTATATGATGAGTGTCAACCCTCAAAGTATCTGTTGTCTAATAAATTTGTTTATGCTACCACAGACATTGTAGTTTTTCTTGAACATCAAAATATATTTTATTGGGTGTCAAGACAAATGTAAATGACCAAGGCATCAACTATCTACCAAATTCGTTAAGTCAAAAGGTATTTACAAATCATTTTAAAATCCGATATCAAGGCAAAAACAGCAAAGTACACAAAAGTAGCACGCACAATAATATGGCAACTTTAAGTGATATTAGGCTCCCTCAGCCAATAGCTCCTTGTGGAGTTGTTTTGTTTGCTGTTCTTTAATCGCTTGTACAGTCTTTCTTCCTGTCTTGCACGTTCCTGACGTTTGTTTTTTGTAAGATATCCCTTCGCTTCACACAGAATTAGCAAGATATTCAGACAACAAGAGAGTGTGCCTTACTGAGATCACAGCTTCCCATGCGATTCAACGCTTTTTTTTTTTTTTCCAAGCCTGCAACTAGCCAAACAGCAGTCAGTTCATTCTCGCACCTGCTCAGGCTAAATAGTATCTGCTGTGCTAGTTGGAGTGGCATTCCAGTAGGTAAGTGGTTTCATAAACAAGCGAATCAAAAGGATAGCTGGCTCCCCCAGAATCACGATGAGCATTCAACCCCACCGCAAGAATGTGTCGTCGGGAAGTATGTCCAGAGCTTGACAGGGATCCAGCTCCAGCTTTTGCACTACGCCAAGGGCGCAGGGGGAGGGGGGGGCGGGGAGTACAAGCCGACGATCATAGCAGATTGCGCGGCGAAGCTTCTACCACGCTTCATTCTTTGGTGGCAATTCGGGCGGCGGATCCGTTGCTCAGAGAGGCACTGAGGGACCCGGCTGAACTGCTGTGAAGACCTGGACGTGCGCGCCTTTCCACTCTGCCCAAGCACTGCTCTCTTTGCTGGGGCTGGTGCCTGGAGCCGGCCCTGATGCTTGCATTTTTCAGAAAAGTCCAGTATACCCACTGTGCAAGTGTCACATACACCCTGTCCATCCAACAGTAATGTCAGTGAAATGTTCCCAGTGATCCATCAGTATTTGCACAGCCATGGAAAAGTACCCTTTCTGCTCATGTACTCAGTGGCAAGATGGGATGGCCCAGAACTGGAATTTGCATCTCCTCTATCACCCTGCACACACTTTGGTGGGAGGGGGAGAAGAACCATTGCTTCAAATCCTTCTTCTATTTCTTGCATGTTCCCCAGAGTCACAATACTGTGCAACACAAAAGGCTTCATGGCCTTGCACACCACGATAACTGCCTTCACAGTTGATTCTACAATTCTGAACTGATTGCCTGCAGCCCAAAAGTAGTATGAGGTTGCAAGCTTCGAGAGCATGATTGCTAGATGCTTTTCCACTGTCAAAGCAGCTCTCATTCTGGTGTCTCTGCACTGGATTGCTGGGACATAGCCTCCCACATCTCAAAGTTTTGCAGCCACTGCTGATTGCCATAGATCTGTATCATAATGTGATGTGTTCCACTGCTCAGTGCTTGTTTCTTGCTCCCAGAAATCTTGATCCACTGTGTGGAGCTGATCAACAAATGTCTGAAGCATCCTGAAGTTTCTATGCACTGTCCACATCATTCACTCATCCACCTCAGTGCATCCTGTCTCATCTTCATCAAAAGCACCACTGTTCACTGTTACAGTGGTAGTCACTGAAGTTCTGCAAGTACAGAATAATCATGTCCTATCTCTAAAACCAGACATGAGAGTGCTGCTTAGCTGTTCTGGATCCATATTTCTAACACTGAGATGGCAAAGAGAACAAAAGCAGTACAAGGAACAGTGGGAATTTTTAAAAAGGCATGAACATGATCTAGAAGAAGCTTTAGGGAATAGAGGAAAGGAAATTGCAGGTGTTCCACAATGCACTGCAAAAATGTTCTGCAAAAGCACAGTGCTGGACAGTGATGTAGAGATATTGGGATGCCTATATATGGTGCACCACAGCTTCTGCCAATATAACCTCTTATATGTGATGCCAGCAAAAACAGCCAAGCATGCATGTACTCTAGCAACATGAGCAACTGCAAGGCAGCAGAAGTTCTGGTGACAAAACATTCTAATGTAGAAATGGCCTGAGCTGAGTTTTTAATATAAACAAGAGCAAGAGCTGGTATATTTATAATACTTAGGCTGCTTGAATCAGAAAATAATCTTAGGAAAAAATGTGCAGGTTTACTTAAGAGTCTTTAGAATAAGTTACAAGGACTTTTCATTCACTAGCTACAGTTTGAAGAATCTTAAGAATGCTTCACATCTGCTATCCCTTACATGTAAAGCAACTGTCCTTATTATACACAGTTATTCTGGGCAATACAACTGAGACACATCTAGCCCAGTGTTAAATGGGCAATGATGAATAAATTACTTTTTTGGGGCACTTCTTTAAGCACCTATTAATTTGCAAACTACAAAGTCAGCTTTGCTTGTTTTGATCATCCACACACATCTTCCTTTCTGTCTCCATTTTTAGATTTACTGAACCATAAATGCTAAGGTTTCAATGAAAAACTACTCATTAAGCACCAAATTTCCTGTTTCGCTACTATATTATGTATGCAGATGATACAATGTAGGAAGTTCTTCGATAGGACATTTTCCAAAAAGGCAATAAAAAAAAATATATTTAAAGGCATAATAGTCATCATAAACTCAGGCTGTGCATGGGACTGAACACATTCTAAGCTACACCATAGTAGTGAGTGAAAAAATACTGCTCTCTCTATTCTTGGCTTTCACAACATCAAATAGTTTCACAGACTGCACATACCAGTCTTTTATAGATGATCTTGGCTTGCTGCAAACAGAGCTTCTTTTAAAGGCTTATTGAAATATCAAAGAAAAGGAAAACATGTCTAATACTGACAGCTGGAAAATCCAGTAGCAGTATCCTATCTAAGAATGAAATCATTGAGGCCCAGATACTCATAATAAAAAGGACAGCTGTACAAGCAGCATCTGGGAAACCATTGCTTACTGAGAACTTGTCACAGAATGAAAAAAAAAAGATAACCTTTGGTCAGGGATATCAAATATCAATGCAAAGGAGAAATAATTCATTGTAACATAAAATCTAAGCAGGGTGAAAACTGAGCCCAAAGAAACATTTCTATGGATTCTCTCAGTTTTTCATCCAATTCATAGAAAACATACATTAATACCACACATAGAAAGATGGAAGGAGAACATAGTAACAATTTAAATACCGCAACTTTTTTTTGGGGTGGGGGGGGAAGAGAAGGGGTGTTAATAAATGAAGTTAAACATACCTTTTCCAGAACTGCATGATCCACTAAACACATCAGTTTGGAACAAATGTCAGGTGCCTATTGCAAGAGAGAGCTTGGAAAGTTATATTTAAAAGAAAGTGTGACCTCATTAAATGAGATCACAAGCAGCCACTTGAGAATTTTTGCGTTCCTAAAATGGTCCATTACTGAGAAATCATGTGTTTAACATCAGTTCTGTGAAAGACAACGGTTCTAAAGGCTTAGATTTGCAGAGCATTTATGATCACAGCCAACTCTCTATTTTAAGACACTAAATTATATGCTCCCACCTCAAAAAAAATAAGAACAGGATCAGACGCGACAGAGCAAAATGTCGTCACAAAAGAGAAACCACAATTGCTTTAATGTTCAGAGTGAACAAAAACGGAAAGATGCTAGTTAAACACCTTATTGGAATGCTGTTGCTTTCCACCATGCAATAAGAATTACTTCAGAGGAAAGGTGAAGTGTATTTGATAAGATAGTTTTCCTAGATTTAACGTTTTTCATCCCACAGATTGCAAACAATCTACGTTAGCATATATGTCTAAAACCCAGGGGTCAGAATAAAAAAAAAAAAAAAAAAAATTCTAAGAGCTACAGATATTTTTAAACATTCCTCAATGTGATAACACAAGAATACATAAAGAGCTTACAGTCATCTCTTCTGATTTGCTCATGTCAAATGCTCCTTTCATTTGACAGCTCTAACAGGCACTACTATGCTTTACTGTAGACCATCTCACAAGTTTGTATGATGAACCCACCTACGTTGAAAAGCATGTCAGGGTAGGAGTGGTTAACAACAGATTAAAATGGATATCTCGCAAGTGCTCTCTATGTTGGTTTCCCAAAAATCCAACATGATCTGAAAGAAGTCTTGTACTGGTAGTCAGTTCCATCCTCAGTCAACCCTCGGTCGCACTTAGTAATGGCCAAAACTAACATGAAGATTTTAAGTTAGAAAAACTCAAGCAACAACTGCTGGCAGTCTACATTATGATTCCATAGATCGATCAAAAACCATTCCATGTATTCTCCTCTCTCTTCTTATATGGGAGATCTTTCCACCATATTATGAATTAAGAAAAAAATGCAAAGTGAGTTGATATGGCTATAAAGTTACAAGACTCATTATATCCATCCATTATCTTTGGATACAATATTCTGAATTTATTTATTATTCTCTGTCAGATGGATGGGACAAATTAAAGGTTGTGAAGATTTTAAACAGTCTGCAACCACCGATGAGTCACAAGGAGGACATTCGGAAAGTCTAAATACCTGCTGTAAAAATCAGGTCTGTTTAATACTGTAGAGAGGAGAGAATACAAACTGGTAGTGCCAAACAGGTTTCAAGTCTCCGGTAAGAGTTTTTTGAGAGTCCTTCACAGAATCCAGTACTTTACCTTTCATTTGATACAAATGCTGGTCTGTGGATTACTACATACTCATCTCATGACCTCAAGTATTTAAGTCATCAAAGATTAAGTCGATGACAAGTTAATATAAATGCAATCTTTAAAGATTTAGAAATGCTCCCCAAATAGGAAACACCCACTAGTTGTTGGAAATTTTATCCAGGTTTGAGCTAGCCGGGGGACAGAAAACACACACACACCACACACACTACCACCAGTAGACTAGTCCAGACTGGAAAATTGGTAAGGATAAAGATTACGTTTCATATATGGGACGGATGTGTGAAAGACGCTGCCTGGAGCAAAACCTTCTACATGGTATTTTCGCCATTTTCTCTCCTTACAGAGACTAAGTCATCACCTCTCTGCAACTAGCTATAAAGGAAGAAATCAATGGTCCATATAAAAAATAAAGTCATTAGTGCATAAAAGATCATTGCCAGTAAAAAAAAAAAAAAAAAAGTTTCAAAGGAAAGTATTTCCTTTTGGGCAGCTGCTACCATATGCAATAAATACTTGAAATACAGTTTCACATAAAAGGAACACTGTAGCTTAAATTCTTTACTTAGGGTATGTCTATACTACAGATATTCCTGAATGTTACAGACACCTAGTTTTGGAAACGATTGTTATAAAAAGTCGAGTGCACGCGACCACAACTAGCACATTAATTCAGCGGTGTGCGTCCCAATGTACCCAGGCTGCGTTGATTTCCAGAGCGTTGCACTGTTGGGTAGCCTATCCCATAGTCCCACATGTCCTCCCGCCATGAATCTGGGTTGAGATCCAATGCATGATGGGCAAAAACAGGTCGCTGGTGATTCTGGGTACATGTCGTCAGTCAATCCTCCCTTCCGTGAAAGCAAAGGGCAGACATCATTTCGCGCTCTTTCCTGATGCCGTGCAGCTGCCAGGCACGGCCACTGGAGTCCGTTCAGACTTTTCAACTGTCTCTGTATGTCTACTGATGCCTGCTGATCGATGCGTGTACTGCAGTGCACAACAGCAGCATCACTTGTCCTCTCATATTGTACAGTCTATTGTACCGTCTGCTGCTTTGCAATGGCAATGCGGTTACCAGTCTGCTGCGGTCAGATGCTCCCTGGGCTGGCCTCAGTGAGGTCCAGCCAGGGGTGCCTGGGCAAAAAGCGGGAATGATTCCCAGGTCGTTCCTTCTTTAGTTTCTGTCTAAAGGAGAGTCACTCGCTGCTAAGAATTCAGGCAAGTCT
Organism: Chelonoidis abingdonii; assembly: GCF_003597395.2. Classification (NCBI taxonomy): domain Eukaryota; kingdom Metazoa; phylum Chordata; order Testudines; family Testudinidae; genus Chelonoidis; species Chelonoidis abingdonii. The sequence goes on along the minus strand of NC_133772.1, from coordinate 27,598,453 downwards.
ACTAAAGACAGAGAGGCCAACTGCTGCTCCAGGTCAGAGCCCAGACATCCCGCTGAAATGATGCAGCCTGCAATGCCATTCTAGGGGGTGCGCCGCAACAACCCAATGTTGCTCCTCTGCCCCACCCCTCCTGGCGACTGTGAGCAGGCATACCCCCGATTTGTGTGATGAAGAATAAAGAATGCATGAATAAGAAACGACTTTATTGCATCTGCATCGAGATGGGGGGGGGGGGAGGAGCAGCCTCAGCTGCTATGATATTCCATGGGCAAGACTGAATTCCGCGCTCCGGCCGGACCTCAACCGAGGCCAGCCAGGATACGATCATGGGATGATGATGACGGATACACATCACATTGCACCGTCTGCACAGGAGGGGAGGGGATGCTGCGTTTAGCGTGCTGCAGCCACCGCAATCTGGCCAGAGCATCGCAGTAGACATCGGTCACACTGAAAAAATGCAAGAAACCAACATTTGTTCCCCGTTTTTTCAGTGGGGGGGGGGGGGGGATACGAATGACGACGACGACGACATAGGTACCCTGACCACACCGCAACAAGTTTTCTGCATGGTCACCCATGCTAATCGGTGCTCCACTCTGAGCAAACAGGAAATGAAATTCAAAAGTTTACAAGGCTTTTCCTGTCTACTTGGCCACTGCATCCGAGTTCAGATTGCTGTCCAGAGCAGTCACAATGGTGCACTGTGGGATAGCTCCCGGAGGCCAATACTCCGTAGAATTGCGGTCATACTAACCCTAATCCGAAATGGCAATACCGATTTCAGCACTACTCCCCTCGTCAGGGAGGATTACAGATGCTGGTATTAAGAGCCCTTTATATCGATATAAAGGGCTTCGTTGTGTGGACGGGTGCAGGGCTAATGCGATTTAACGCTGCTAAATTCGATATAAACTGGTAGTGTAGACCAGGCCTTAGTCAGTCAGAAAACTCTAAGACCTCTGAAAAAGTTTAGAGATTCACAGATTCCAAGGCCACAAGGGACCAGTTGTGATGATCTGAACTCTTGTATAACACAGGTCACACAACTTCCTTTCTGGTGCATATTGTAAACCATTATTTTGGTGAAGATTAGATGCAAGTTTATAGTTCAGTCTAGTTGGAGGATTCTCTCAGGCTGCATTTCTAAGGTTCTACTACTGAATCAGCTTTCCAGCACTTTTCAGCACAATATAAATCGCTCTTGTCTTGAATCCATTTCACAGAATATGTCTCAACGCATTAGAATCATACATTAAAAACTCTCTTTTGAAATAGCTTACTAAAGACGACTTGACTTCAGTCTAGGAACAGAAGTAATATGACATCTTTTGCAATAAAACAAACTATTTTAAAAAATAGTCTTACCCTATTAAGTTGAAATAAATCCAAGATCTTCCTCTCTACATGTGGAATTTTCAGTGTACATCCTTGGAGCTCCCAAAACTTTGCAATCTGGTCCAGAAAATTCAGCTTCACACGGGTCTGAGCCTAACAGAAGAAAGTCTGCTTTCAATATGCAGTTCAATTTAGCTTCCACTTCCCAATATTTTCAGTATTGGAACATTTTCAAGTTCAGATCTTCGGTTATGTTCCAAAATCCCTTGATGAATGTATGTGCCCCTAGTGTAATAAAGCTAGACATGATTGGCTTCCTTTCATTTTTGTTTATTTGGGAAAGATGCTGGATTGACTGCATTGAAATTGAAGTTCTCCAGATATCTAGACGTATATAGCCTTGTCAATGTGTTTGAACTCTATCATAGATTGATCACATTTGTTTGGGAAAAGAAATGTCTGTCTCCACTGGGTCTTTGGCATCCCGGTTAATGCCACCAATTGTGATTTCAAGTTCAATGTATCCACCGTTTGAAGGTAATGACTGGAATCAGTTATTTAAAAAGACTCACTATTCAATCTTAACAGCCAGTGTTACCTCCTCTATATTCCCTGGACTCAATTACCTTTCAGGGTCCCTTCCAGTTCTATGAGATAGGTATATCTCCATAAAACTAGCAATCAGTAACTTAAAAAAAATTAAAAAAATAAAAATAAAAATATCATTCTGAATCAGACAGGTAAGTATCAGATGAATAATAGTCCAAACTCTAATACAATCCTAATGCTATCAAAATACCCTTTTTTTTAATTTTTATTTTTATCACCACAAAGTGTCTATAATAACTGAGCTGTGATTCATCTTATATTCAGGGGAGGCTCTAGGCACCCGCAAAGCAAGCACCTGCTTGGGACAGCCCATTTGCAGGGGCGGCAGGGATCTAGCATGGGAGCGAAGAACAAACAGGCGGCTCTGGGATCTGTAGTTCCTTAGTTAGCTCCCTGCCTATAGAGCCAGCCCTGGAGCAGGGAAAGAACTACATTACCCAGCATTCCCTTGGCCACTACCAACTGGAAAGGAAGGAGGGGGACCTCATGCGGCTGTGCTGTGAGTGAAAAGTTGCACTGTGAATGGTAGGGAGACCACATTTCAACATTCAAAAAACAGGACACTCCACGGGGAGGGAAGCCCACCCTGCCACCATCCACTCTCTCCAACTGCCCCCCACAGAAACCTCAACCC
>NC_133772.1:27532404-27593132 GCF_003597395.2 Chelonoidis abingdonii | reverse complement strand
CCTTTTCCTGAACCTTATCTCTCCATGAGCTGAGTCACTGACCACCTTCCCTCTCGGCCATCCGTATGCCAGACTCGGCCACTGTTCGGCCACTTCTCTCCCACAAGCACCTCTGCGCTGTCCCCCTGCGTCCCTTATCCAGTGAAAATTCTAAAGCCACCCATTATTCTCCCCCTCATAGTCCCTCATCAAACGCTCACACACCATAACGCCATAAGAATACTGCCATCTCAAACAGCAAGCAGGCGATTGAGTTTATTTCTGCTATGTGAGACGTCCTAAAGGTGCCACAGAACTAGTACCATCGCTAAATTAGGCTTGCAGCTACAATGGCACTTACGCGCTGCAACTTGGCGCCGCTCCCAAGGGTTGTGAAAACACCCCCCTCGAGTGCCTGCAAGATGCTAGCGCTGTAAGTCGTCAGTGTAATCGGGCAAGCAGCGTTGGAAGAATGCGGCCTCCCAGCCGCTGCATGCCTACACCCATAAGGATGCGGTGCTCAAGCAGCCGCTGGCCGAAGAGCCTCTCTCCCACGCGTGCGGCAGCTCTCTCCCAGCTGCATGCGACTGCTCTGACTAACTCACACTTAAGCGCTGCGCTGGCAGCGCTCCCGAGTAGCGCGGTGCCGATCAGGCAGTGCTGTTGAAATTTCTAACTGCTAGCCACTACCCTTATATTACATATCTGTTACATCCTTCCTGACACCACACTCGTCTCAGGTTATAATGAATGCTAGACCTCAGGGAGGGACTTCATGTACTATTAATGATTGTTACAGTGCTTTCTAGACACAATGCGGATCCTCGACCTGCGTGAGCGTTCCTGGCCGCTTCGTGCCAATACAAAACAAGACACTAGAACAATAAAGGGCATGAAATATAGATTAATCAAAACCAGTTAACTCAAAAAAGAATACTAGCGAATATGTAGAATCGAATAAGGTCGATGACACAAATCCCACATCAGTAATGGTAACATACAAAAATGCCAGTAGGAAACACTTCAGTCTTCTGTGACATTCTTTAGATTTAAAAGCTAGCCATGACGTTGAACAAAAACTCAGAGAGAACAGCATTTCAAGAGACGAATCTTGTCAGAAACTAAAATTCATTGCAAGATTTAATACATTAATCTGCGCCTGAATAGGGACTGAGAGGTAGGCTTGGCTCTACGTACAGAAGCAGTTTTTCCTCTCGCTGGAGTGACAGTCCTCTTATCTCATCAATTGTTGGGAGTGAACTACATGCACCCTGATTGTATTGGCCCTGTCAACACTGGTTCTCCACTTGTGAGGTAACTCCCTTCTCTTCATGTGTCAATATAATAATGCATCTGTAATTCTCACTCCATGCATCTGAAGAAGTGGGTTTTTTACCCACAAAAAATTATGCCCAAATAAATCTGTTAGTCTTTAAAGTGTCACTGGAGTCCTTGTTGTTTTTGTGGATACAGACTAACATGGCTACCCCCTTATACTATGACCTAAAGTGTCAACTGACATCTGTGGGAGCCACAGTGGGTCAACACCATGGAGTATCCATCCCAGTGTTATTTTTAAAAATATTTGTTTTATTAAATGCAGTTTGGAGCAAAAGCGACCTTTTGCTTCATTGCACATGCTAAAGAATGAACTACTTTGAACATATTTACTCCTTCAAGAGGACTCTAATGTTAATGGCATCAGTTTCTGACACTACCTCCAACTCATTAAGCCTCTGGATCCGTGGAGTAAAATGAAGTTTATCGACATCACATGCAAATGGTGGCTGCCAGTCCTGGGGAAAGAGAAAAGCTTCAGTAAACAGAATAGGAAAATTCAATATATTTTTTGCGTTTACAAGCTAGATACACCTAAAGTTAAAACAAAGCCAAACCCAAAGACAGCCACACTTCTCCTCCATTTTCAAATGTGAAGAAATCTAATATTTTCCCCAAATCATCTCACAATACTCAAACACCTCAACGAACACACGTTCACTCACTAGAAGTAAAAAAACAAAAACAACACACAAACCACACACCACCACCACAAACAGGGTCTCTGCCTGATCTCTTAGCAACAGCGCCTATGTGGTCAACCAAAAATAACTACTTCAGGAGTATCTTGTTTAAAAATATTCAGAAACAGCTGAAATATATCTAACAAGAAAAAAACACACATACACCACCACTCTTACTTCGACAGGGATCATCTAAAGTTGGTGGGTAGCATTTACGTAAGATAACAAAGCAATAATATCTCTCAGACTGCTCACATTTGTCACATGCAGTGTAGTTATAGCCATGTGTGTCTAATATCCTGGGACTGACAAGGTGGGTGAAATAATCTCTCTTATTGGACCAATAAAGATATTACCTCACCCACCTCACCACACATATCACAGCCAGTTGGTGTATAAAGTTTATTTAGTAGAGCCAAATTAAGCTTAGTTTAAATCTGATACCAATTTCTTACATATCAAGGTATCTTTTTATCCTCTGTAATTATAGAAGGATAACAATGGTAATAGAACTTCTGATATTGAAGTGACACAGTATCATTTACCAGGGAAGATCATATTTGCCGTTTCTCAATGACTTCCTGTGGATTCGGCAAATTCAAAATCAGTATCATGGGCAGTATGTTATTTTAGCAGGAACATTTAACATGAAAAGTTTTACAGTCTCAAACCCAATCTCCATCGATTTTCAAGACTTTTTCACTATAACAATGATGTCACATACATTAGAGTTTCTTTACTATTATTACTTTTAATTTATACCCTTAATTTGGTGTAATTCTGCAGTATGAGATGATCATGTCCAACATCACATAGCAAGTCTGTGGCAGAGCCAGAATGCTGAAAAATTGGAGATAGTTCAGGAAGAGCCACAAGAACGATTCATAATGAGGAAAACACACTTACAATGAGGTAATTTGCCAAGGGAGCAGGTTTCTATTATTACAGGGCTCTTCGTTAGCAGACAAAGAAAGATCTAATGGACTGGAAGCTGAAATCACCAATGTCCAAAGTGGAACTAAGGCCTTGGCTACACTGGAGAGTTGCAGCATTGTAAACCCACCACCAGTGCTGCAACTTACTCACCGTCCACACTTGCAAGGCACATACAGCGCTGCATCTCCCTGATTGCAGCGCTGGCTGTACTCCTGCTCTGCTTGGGGTATAAGGATTGCCAGGGCTGGTGATTTGCAGCGCTCCTCCACAAGTTTGGCCACCTAAAGCGCTGGATGCTCGCCAGGATATAGAGGGTTTATCCCAGAAATGCCTGTTCACACTCTGCTCATCAGTTTGCACTCTACTGCTCCCCTGGCCTCAGGGGACCCACCCTTTAAATACCCCGGGAATTTAAATCCCTTCTGTTTGCTCAGCCAGGTGTGGAGTGCAATCAATCAGTGAATCTTTCCAGGGACCATGCCTCCACGCCAAACGGCCCCCGCATGGAGCAATAGAGTTGCAGTTGACCTCATCAGTGTTGGGGTGGGAAGCTGTGCAGTACAGCTGCGCTCCAGCCGAGAAATTACGATACCTTATGGCGATCTCAAGGCGCTATGCCGAAAGGGCGCCGATGACCATGACCGGACGCGGTTTTGCAGTGCGGCAGTAAAGTAAGGAGCGACGAGTGCCTAATAAACAAAGCACTGGAGCGAAAGCGCCACACAGGGCGGCCTCCATGACCTGCCGTATTACAAAGGAGTGGACGCGTACTTGTTGGGCGACCCCACTGCCAATCGCACGACCACGATGGACAACTGGGCAGCAGGGGGGCGGGTGGAGGAAACACCAGAGTGATGGGTACGGGCTGGACGGAGACACCCTGGAGCCAGGTACAATGCAGCCAGGACCATCCAAAGCCGGAGGAAAGCCAGTCCACAGCAGCGACAGAGTAGCAAGTCAAGCTGAAGCGGGTCGAAGCTGTTGTAGGCAAGCAGAGGACGGGTTCGGTAGCAGTTTATTAGGATGCAATGTTTCAGGAGAAGAGAGGGGGGTTTGGGCTGCCTGCATGCATGACCTAGATGTGGAATAGCCACTGATGTGGTCTATCACGTTGCCTAGTAATCTCTTCAAAAGTTTCAGCCAGAGCGGTGGCAATGCGCTGCACAAGTTTATAGGGAGAGCCACTGGGTCTTGTCCCAGTCAGGCCTAATGGTCAGCCATGGGTGCCGCGAGGTGGGAGGGACCATTGCTGCACACAGCAAGCTGCATAGGGGCTGGGCGGAATCTGCATTGCTGTAGAAGACCCTCTCCACTCTTCCAGGTGACCGCAGCGCAAGATATCTTCCAGGATTAACTCCTGTGGAAATGATTGGAGTGTTCAGTGTAGGTGCCCCCTGCCAGCATTTGCTGCTCCCCAATGCACAGAACCCCTGCACATCCCTGAAGCAATCACTCCCCCTTACTCACCATTTCCTGCTCCTGTGGGATAGGTGTGCTCTGTTTGGTATGGGAAAAGTATGCTAAGTGAAGACTGTAACTCCTTCACTATACGAATAACTGTCTGGGGTGAATTATACAATGCAGCTGTGTCCTGTTTTAACTGTTGCATTTTGTCTTCGAACAGTGTCCTTGACCACTGGACTGCCCGTCTCATCACTGGGCAGAGGCACTAAACCTCAGGAAAAGCCGCGAAAAAGCAAGATGACATGCTCTAAAGCAGCGATGTACCATCCCGAGAGCTAAAAAACTGCAGGACTGGAGACAAGGGAAAGCATGCTCTGCCAGAGAACGCAGCAGCTAAGAAGAAAAGCACAAAGCAGCTGAAAGCATCCTGGCGCGCCAAACGGACTGTATCCAGTCACTCGTAGCCGGCCAGCAGCACTACGTGCTCCCCCCTCCCCGTCCAAAGCTTTTCCCTTGTGCCCAATGTCAGCTCCACCCCCTTCCCCCATCCAGGTTCTTACCACCACGCAGCCCCAACACTCAGGCTGGTTGGTGAACGTACAGAACTAGACCTCTTACCCTCTCACTCACCCCATCACCATGCAGTATAGCATCCTGAAGTGCAGCAGTCATTGCACAGCACTCCAGATAGGACAATTCAAACCCTGTGACTACGTAAGCTTTCACCATCCACCAGCTCTGACCATTTTAGGTTTCCAAATGTTTCTATGTCAGAAGTTATTTTCTTTCAATAAATGAATTCTGTCTTTGAAAAAAACAGTCTATTATGCAGAAGTGAAAGATACCTAGCCCAGGAAAGAAACATGCACTGCAATCATTTAGGAAAAACAGTTCCTACTATTTAACCATGCACTTCCTCCGTGCAATAGGTACCAACATACGTGGGTTTTCAACCCAATTCCCTCAAGGCATCCCTATCCTGTGCCCTGTGCTGGGCTCTAGTAGCCCTGCTCTCCTGGCTGTGCAAATTCAGCCTCAGGCCTTGAACATGGGAGGTCCATTCCTGACTGAATGTTTCACCCTTCCTTCACAATATTTGGAGGTAACCACGCGGATATACCGCCTGGGATGCTGCTTTCCCCAGTCTAGCTTCCATACAGAGATCGCCAGCGCCTTTTAAACGGCCAAAGATATACTCCACAGTCATTCTTGCACCGGCTCAGCTGTAGTTGAACCGTCCTGGCTCCTGTCAAGCTCCCTGTATACGGGTTTATGAGCCAAGGAATTAATGGTAAGCGGGGCTTCCAAAGATCACAAAGGCATTTCACGTACCTACTGATGACTTTCGTCTGGGAAAAAAGTCCCTGCCTGCACTTCCTGAACAGGCTGTCTGAAAGATGTGTGCTCATGCACCTTCAGGCCAGCCTATTTAATGTCAATGAAACGCCCACGGTGATCCACAACGCCCTGGAGAACCATAGGAAATACTCCTTCGATTATGTACTCAGATACCACGTGGTGGTGTGCCCAGAATAGGAATATGCGTCCCATCTATCGCGCTCCACAGTAGAGGGAAACCATTTGTGCAAAGCATCCAGAATGTCCTGCATGTCCCAGAGTCACGGTTCTTCTAGCGGATGCGATAATGGCCTTGCACTTCCGATAACCGTATCCAACAGCGTCGATTCCCACTCCAAACTGTTGCGACTGATCGGTAGCTGTCTGGAGTTGCCAGCTTCCAGACGCAATAGCCACCTGCTTCCCACCAGCGGCAGCTCCAATCGTGTCCTGCGTCGCAGGTGGGGGCGAGTCTCACCAGTCCAAAAAGGTTCTTCCATCCGAAAGTTCTGTCAGCCACTGCTCGTCATCCCAGACTTCCACGACAATGTGATCCACCACTCAGGCTTGTTTCCTGAGCCCAACGCAGCGTTCCATGGTGCAGAGCATTTTCGTGAATGCCACAAGCATTTAGCGTCACATGCCATCAGACTCATATCATCGTCGGACTTCACTCACTGTCACTTTGGAGCTGACAGGAATAGCTCAACTGCCAAACGTGATGTGCTGGCGACAGTCTATCAGCAAAGTCCTCAGCAGTCGGGCTCCATTTCCCACAGAAATCACCCTGCCACAGGACTCACAATGGCACCAAACTGCGATGGAAAACTGTGAGTGCCTCGATGTGAAGCGATGCACCACGGGCGTTGCGACAGAAGCAGAATGACTGCACCCTCGTCCCTCCCATAACCTACGGCGCCCAAAATGGGACAGGTGCTCTGTGGAGCTGCCACAATGCCACACTCCCAACAGCGCTGCAAATGTGCCACACTGCAGCCGTGGTAGCTTCAGTGTGGCCACACTGCAGTGCTTTCCCTACACAGCTGCATGAAGACAGCTGTAACTCCCACGCTGTACAGCTGGGAGTGTAGCCATGGCCTACGGCTATGTCTACACTTGCCATTTAAAGCACAAAAAGTCCCTTTTTTGCACTAAAACCCCAGGACCATCTACACTTGTTAATAACTTTTTGTGGTGAAGCTCAGAAGTTTCACCGCAAAAAGAAAACCACCTTCACGAGAGGTATACAACTCTTTCTGCTGCTCTTTTTGCACTGTTGTGAAAGTGAAAGACACATTCTACCTGTGTAAACATCTTTTGGCCTCCAGAGGATATCCGGGGAAAGTTCAGCACACAGTTCCATGAAGATGTCTCTCCGCATCTGAAAGTTTTGAAGCCACTGGTTGTCATCCCAGACATATATAACAATATGATCCCACCACTCTGAGCTAGTTTCCTTAGCCCAAAAACACCATTTCACACTGCACAGCTCCTCAGTTAATGCCAAAAACAATCAAATGTTACTTATTTCCATTTCAGGCAGCTCATCAGGCATCTCTAACTGCAGCTCTCTTTGCAACTTTAAGAACAGCTGCACTGCTAAGCGCGATGTGCAAGTGACAGCTATCAGAATAGTGGACAGCAGTGCAGGATCCATTCCTGCTTATAGATGAGGCGGAGAAAGCAGCCAGACAGTGGGGGGAGGGGGTGTTAAAAAAATGCCACAAAAAGAAACAAGGAAGTAATGGGGCTGCTGGGACATGAAGCAGTGCATCACGGGGCACTGAGCAGGGACCCAGAATGTCTTCCGCTCAGCCACCTCCCCCCCCACCCCCAAGACTTATCAAGAGACCTGCACTATTGGATAGCTGCCCTACAGCGCTGCTCTCATTGGGGATGGAAGTGCTGCTAATGTAAATACTCTGACGCCTAACGACTTAAGTGAGTACACAAACCAGCGCTTTTCTTTCCCCTGTTCCCTATCACCAGTGAAACTTACAACACAAAAACTCTGCACCAGCAGACATAACCTAAGATATAAATGGGTAATTTACCATTGAACAAATTCCCAAGGGATGGCAAGATTTGAAATCTTTCTAAAAGATATGATCTAGTTTCATTCCAGAAATCTTTGAATTACATCACTTAGCTAAATTCTAGTGCCTGTGTTATGCAGGAGATCAGACTAGATAATCATAATGGACCCTTCTAGCCTTAAAATATATGAAAGGGAACCTTTTACATTAAGATTAAATAAAGGGAGTTTGTATCATTTGAGTGACTAATAACCTATACTTATACCAAAAGCAGCACTTCTTCTAGGATGCAAGCAACACTATTCATCACCTCATCGGACTAGCATACTGACAAGTTGCATGTGTAAATCCTAGAGTACTATACACATTCCACAATACCTATAATAGTCCTGAGCAGGTGATTGGTTTCAGAGAGCTCCTGTTTTTAACCAGCCAATACTTAAATATTTCCTGTACAACTCACCTAGTCACTGTAAAACTTCTCTCTCTTGGCTAATCATATGAAATCAGATGAAAATTTCTGTTAGTTAATAAAATTACTTAACACCAGAGAGCCCAAACTCTCACTATGACTGACTTTTTACAGTTCGTAGCTTTTAAAGTAGAGGGGCCTGAAAAATCATGAGACTTTGACAATGAAATCTTTTGGGGGCAATTTTTAACTCATTATAACTCTGAAACCATTTAATGAAGTTTGTTTAAACTATTCTGAAAGTTCTAAATTTACTCAGATTATATATGGAAAATTTTTGACAGAAATTGTCTGTTTCCTATAAAACACTGTTTTCAGAAAAGATCTACAATGCTATGAGGTCTGTAAAACCTGCCTTTAGAAACTATCTATTTAGCTCATCCAAGAGAAAGATAAGAGGCAGCTTGATCACCGTCTACAAATACCTCCATGAGGAGAATATTTATGATGACAGAGCGCTTTTTAGTATAGCAAAAAAAATAGTATAACAGCTATCCAGTATCCAACCACTAGAGCTGAAGCTACCAAAAGTTCAGTCTACAAATAAGGCACAGATTTTTAACAATGAGGGTAATCAATCACTGGAACAATTTACCTAGGGATGTGATGGATTCTCCATCACTTGAAATCAAGTCAAATCTTGTTTGGAAAAAAAATGATAACCTACCTTCCATAACTACTGTTCTCCAAGATGTGTTGCTCATGTCCATTCCAAGTAAGCGTGGGCACACCATATGCACAGCCACCAAAAGGTTTTTCTCCTAGTGGCATTCATTGGGTCAGCTCAGATGGCCCCTGCCAGCGCCCCACCTTGCCAGCTGGCTCTGACAGAGGGCTAGGCGGGTAGGTCTTGGAATGGACATGAGCAACACATCTCAAAACAACAACAGTTACAGAAGGTAAGCAACTGTTTTTTCTTCTTCGAGAGCTTGCTCAGGTCGATTCCAAGTAGGTGACTCCCAAGCGGTTGAACAGGAGGGGTTGGAGCTCATTGACTCGTGGACTGGAGCACCACTCTGCCAAATGCAGCATCTTCTCTAGCTTGCTGTGTAATGATGTAATGCAAAGTGAAGGTGTGTCCAGAGGACCACATTGCTACCCTACAGATGTCCTGGATCAAAACCTGTGGCAGGAATGCCGCAGAGGATGCCTAAGCCCTTGTGGAATGTGCTGTAAGCACTGTAGCAGGTACCTTTGCCAAGTTGTAGCACGCACAGATACAGGACATAATCCACGATGAGATTCTTTGGAACGAGATCGGGAGGCCCTTCAATCTGTCCGCTATGGCCACTAACAGCTGAGTTGACCTGCAAAATGGTTTTGTCCTCTCAATGTAAAAGGCCAATGCTCACATTACATCCATGGAATGAAGTCTCCGCTCTCGGTTACTGGCATGCAGTCTTGTGTAAAAGACTGGGAGGAATATGTCCTAGTTCATGTGAAATAGCAAGACTACCTTCAGAAGGAAGGCTGGGTGAGGACAGAGCTGGACCTTGTCCTTGTAGAAGACCCGGTTATGGAGGCTCGGATGTGAAGGCCTTAATCTCAGAAACCCTCCTGGCTGATGTTTTGGCTACCAGGAATGCTACCTTCCAGGATAGGCAGAGCACCAAACACGTGGCCCCTGTTTGAACCGCTAGCAACATAAGTCTCCATAGTATTAGACTGAAGTCCCAGGGAGGGACTGGTTGCCACATTTGAGGGTACAGCCTGACCAGTCCCTGAGAAATTGGCTGATTCATAGACTCTAGGACTGGAAGGGCCCTCAAGAGGTCATTGAGTCCAGTCCCCTGCCCTCATGGCAGGACCAAATACTGTCTAGACCATCCCTGATAGACATTTATCTAACTATATTCTTAAATATCCAAGAGATGGAGATCCACAACCTCCTACGCATTTATTCCAGTGTTAACTTTACCCGAAGTTAGGAATTTTTCCTAATCTCCACCTAAATCTCCCTTGCTGCAGTTAAGCCATTGCTTCTTGTCTTATCTTAGGAAAAGGTGACAGTTTTCTCCCTCCTTGATGACACCCTTTTTAACTGGAACGCTAATCATGTCCTCTCGTCTCTTCTTTTCCAAACTAATAAACCCAATCTTTCAGCCGTTCTCATTTAGTTCATGTTCTCAGACTTTATCTTTGTTGACTCTTTCTGGACCCTCTCCGTTTCTCCAACTCTTTCTTGAATGCGGTGCCGAACTGGATACAATCTCCAGTTGAGGGAGCCTAAAAGGCAGCAGTAGATGTGGAGAATGACTTCTCGTGTCTTGTTCACCAACTGGTTAATGCATCCAGAATCAGTTTGCTTTTTTGCAACGTTCACTCTTTGTCATTTTAGCTTGTGGTCCAATGACCTCTAGATCTTCTTTCTGCCATTACTCCTTCTGACGTCCCTTTCCCATTTGTAGTGAAACTGATTGTTCCTCTAAGTGGAGCACTTTGATGTTGTTTTATGAACTTCATCCCGGTTTTACCTCAGATTTTCTCCAATTTGTCAGATCATTTTGATTTTGGACCCTGTTCTCAAGCAGTTGCATCCTCCTAGTTTGGCTATTGTCTGCAATATAAGACGTACTTTCTATGCCAACATCAGGTCGTTGTGAGATATTACAGAGCCGTGTCCCAAAGACAGCCCTCCGAACCCCCTTTGTACTACCTTTCGCAGGCTATGGGAGCCATTAATAACTACTCTCTGGACTACAGTTATTCCAGATCAGTTATGCAACCCCTTATAGTAGCCCTCTAAATTGTATTTGCTAGCTTTATCGATAAGGATATCATGCGCGATGTATCAAAGCCTTACTAAGTTTAGGGTATACCACATCACGTTCCCCTTATCCCAGATCATATCCTATCAAAGAAGCTATCAGTTGGTTTGAACCGGGGGGGGAATTGTTTTCTTCTTTTAAATCATGCTGGCTTTCCTTCACTTCCAAGTGTTTCAGATGAGTTCTTTATTACTTGCTCCATTATCTTCCCTGGACGAAGTGAAACTAACTGGTCTGTATTTCTGGGTTGTTTTTATTTCTCTTTTTTAGCATGGCGCATCACGTTTTACTTTTCCGTCGTTCTGGAAATCTCTCCGTCTCCCAATGACTTTCCAAAGTATAAGTAGAGGCTCAGATATCCTCTATATAAACTCCTTGATTATTCTAGGATGCATTTCATCAGGCACCTGTGATGCGCATCGTACACTTTTCTAAGTGATTTTTAACTTGCTCTTTTTTTATTTTATTCTTTAATACCCCTTCCCATCAAGTTCATATGTTAGACTTCCTTCAGACTTCTCAGAACAAGAATCGGTAGCGTCTCTGCCATTTTCCAATTTCCTGTTCACTGTTATCTCCTTCCTCACTGTAGCGGGGCCCCTCGCCCTGTCTTGCTCTATTGCTTCTAATGTATTGTAAAGTCTTTGTTTCTCCTTTATTCCCAACATAGTTACTTCATTATTGTATCTTGCACTTTTATTTGCCCTTCATTCCTGTTGTTTGGCTATATCTCCTTCTGATAATCTGACTAGTTTCCATTTTTATATGATCCTTTTTTTTTGTTAGGTCATGCAAGCTCTTCGTGGTCTTAGCCACGTGGTCTTTTCGCACATCTTTTTCTTTCACACTTCGGAATAGCTTGGCTTTTGGGCCTTAATAGTGTCCCTTTGAAAACTGCCTCTCCTCAGTTGTAGTTTTCCCTCAGTTTGATCCCTGAGACCTAACTATCAGCTCTCTGAGCTTACGACAACCAGCTTCCTGAAATCCATTGTCCTCTTTTTGTGAACTCCTTCTACCTTCCTTAGAATTTTGCAACTCTCTGATTTATGATCACTTTCACCAAGCTTCCTTCACTTTCAATTCAACGAGCTTACCTTCCTATTGTAAATTCTTAGAACAGCTTTCCGCCCCAGCTAGCTTTTTAACTTTTTGAAATAAAAAGTTAGTCTGCAAATGCCAGTCCAGGACTTACTGAATAGTCGTGCCCCGATAGTGTTATTTTCCCACATATACTCTGATAGGGGTTGAACTCCCTCCACCAAATCTTGGGCTTTGGTGACTTTTGTTGTTGTTTTAAAAAAAAGCGCATCACCTCTTCCACCTGGTTAGGTGGCTTAGTAGACTCCTCGCACAACTCACCCTTGTTTTCCCCTCTTTATCCAAACCCAACGATTTCTCAACCACTTCTGTTTCCTATATCCATTCTCCACTCAGTGTCAATGTGTGTACATTTTTAAATGGACAGAGGCAAACCTCCTCCCCTTTTTCCTTGTTTTTATCCTTCAACTGAGCAAACTATACACCTCCCACACCAAACATTCCATATGTCTTATCCCACAGTTTCAGTGATGCACAAATGTATAGTTGTTTGTATTATTAGCACTTCCAGTTCTTTCCTGCTTATTACCCTACTTCTCGCATTTATATATAGATCTAGATACTGGTGTTGATCGTGCCTCCAGTTTTGCCCTGACCCTCCTTTCTCTCTGCCATTATAGCCCACGCTCCCTCTTGTTTCTGACCCATCTCCCAGGTCTTCATGTTCCCCACTTACCTGTGGGCTTTGCTCACCTGTCCCTGTCAAACCTAGTTTAAAGCCCTCTTCACTAGGTTAGCCAGTCTGTGGCAAAGATGGATTGGATGGTGACCCAGGCTTGAAATGCCGAAATCGCAGCCAAATGGATCTTGATTGGTGACACTAACAGCCCTTGCTATTTTAGGTACAAGTATTCCAGAATGAAGGGTGCTGACGACTGTGTAGACTAAGTGCCCCTTTGCATTGACTAGACAGAGAATCTTTTCCACTTAATCAGGTATGTGGCCCTCATGGATGGTTTTCTGCTGCATAGGAGGACCTCTCCAATGGGTCCTGGTCATGTCAACTCCCAGAGGTTTAGTCATAGAGATTCCATACCATGAGATGGAGAAACTAGAGCTTCGAATGCTGAAGGCAGACATGGTCCTGGATGATGAGATCTGAGCCAAGGGGCAGACTGATTGGAGCCTCCACTGATAGGTATAGGAGTGTAGTGTACCAGTACTGACACAGCCAGGTCAGAACTTCTCTTCTTCCTGACCTTCAGCAATACCTTATGTAGGAGTGGAATTGACGGGAATGCATAGAAAAGCTGGCCCCTCAATGGGAGGAGGAATGTGTCTGCAACTGAGCCTGGGCAGTGATTCAGGAAGGAGCAAAATTGCAGGCACTTCCTGTTGTGTCTTGTTGTGAACAAGTCTACATGGTGAACTCCCCACCATTGGAAGATGCTGTTCACAATGTTTTGGGCAAATGGACCACTCATGGTTGGAGAAGGACTTTCTGAGGTGGCCCGCCAAGTCATTCTGGGACCTCAGAATGTAAGAAGACACAAGATGTATTGAGTGGGCTATCCAGAACTCCCACAGTACGAGGGATTCCTGACATAGGAGCATGCTCCACCCTGTCTGTTTATATAGAAATTTACTGTTGTATTGTCCATTGTGACCAATACACATCTGCCCTCCAGGTGGGCTTGGACGGTTGGGCAGGCTAGGCACACCACTCTCAGCTGTGACAGAGATATCTAGTGAAAGCTCCACCTGCGACCAGAGGCCTTCGGTCCAGAGTCTCCCCAAATGAGCTCCCCATCCCAGACACATCCGTAACTAGGGACAGCGAGGGCTAAGGTCTGAAAAAGGGCAGTCCTCCGCAGTCAGCCTGTGTATTCAGCCTCCAAAGAAAGAACTCAATTACCCAATGAGACCACTATGTTTAAGTGGTTTCAGTTTGGATATACTAAAGCCAGCCAGGTTTGAAGAGGTCTGAGTCAGTCTTGCATGCTATATGACATACGTGCAGGCAGCCATGTGACGCACGAGCTTCATGCAGCTCTGTGCCTTGGTGATGGGATAGCTTCTGAGGCCTTTTATGATGGCACATATAGCCTGGAATCGAGACTCCAAAAGGAAAGCTCTGGCTTGGCCCGAGTCTAGTACTGCCCCTATGAACTCTATCCTCTGGATGGATGACAGAAGAAGTCAACTTCTGTAGGTTTACCAACAAGCCTAACTTGTCGAATGTTGACTGTATCAAGCCAACATCTGCCTCCACCTGCTCCCTGGTGTGGTCCTTGATCAGCCAGTCCTCTAGGTTCGGGTAAACCTGTACCTTCCACTTCCTCGGGAATACAGCAACAACTGCCATGCACTTGGGTGAACACTCAAGGGGCTGCTGATAGGCCAAAAGGGAGGACCATAAACTGGTAGTGGATATAGTTCACTACAAACCATAGGAATCTTGTGTGTCCTGGGACAAAACACACATATCCTTCAAATCGAGGGTGGCAGACCAGTCCCCGAGATCCAGGGAGGGAATAATGAAGGCAAAGGAGACCATGTGGAATCTCAACTTCTTCATGAATCTGTTGAGGTTTCGCAAGTCCATGATGGGTCTGATACCGCTTGGCTTTCGGGGTCAGGGAATAGAAATCCTTGCCCCTTAGCACTTGAGGGACCTCCTCTACTGCTCCCACTTTCAAGAGAGTGTCTACAGCTACTAGGTCAGAAGTTGCTCATAAGAAGGGTCCCTGAAGTAGTAAGGAGGAAGGAGGAAGACAACTGAACAGTAAGGAGTATCCCATTTGTATCATGTATAGCAGCCAGCGGTCTGAAGTAAATCTTCGCCTATGCACTATAAAAATGGGATAAACGGTCTTAAAAAACATAGGGTTGATGGATCGGGTACTTGAATTGGCATACTGCCCTTGGGTGCACCCTCAAAAATTCTGCTTCAGCCCAGATGGCTGCTTCACAAGCCCGGGTCCTTGGGTGGATAAAGGAGGAGGACGACACCATATCCTATAATTCCTGCCGTGCTTTCTCCTATAATCTTGCCTACGTTGAGATTGATAGAAGTGAGGTAGGGGCTGTGTTTTAAGGGTCTCCTCTGAGAAGCCAGGGTATGAAGCAAAAGTGACTCAAAGTAGCCCTTAAGTCCTTTAGACTGTGGAGTCTCGAGTCTGTCTGCTCAGAGAAATGAGACAAGCCCTCAAAAGGGAAGGTCCTGTATGGTCTGTATGGTGCCATGAGAGCTATCAGCTTCTTAGCCACCTCAGATATTTCCTGCATGGAGGGTAGCTCTAGTATCTCTCCATGGCTCTCACTCAGAAGGGAGTTCGGTGGTACCAGACACAACTGACATTTCAGGTAGTGTTGGAGAGAAGGCTTTGGATTCTTCGACCACGGGATGGTGTTCCAAAAAGGAGGAGTGCTAGGCAGAGATGGACTCCACCTAACAAAGAGAGGGAAGAGCATCTTCGCAATCAGGCTGGCTAACCTAGTGAGGAGGACTTTAAACTAGGTTCACCGGGGGAAGAAGACCAAAGCCCTGAGGTAAGTGGGGAAATGAGATACCGGGAGGAAGCACAAGCAGGAGAGTGCAAGACTGGAGGACTCCTGTCTCAGACTGAGAAAGCGGGACAATCTTAAGTACCTATACCCAAATGCAAGAAGCCTGGGAAACAAGCAGGGAGAACTGGAAGTCCTAGAACAGTCAAGGAACTATGATGCGATTGGAATAACAGAGACTTGGCAGGATAACTCACATGACTGGAGTACTGTCATAGAGGGATATAAACTGTTCAGGAAGGACAGGCAAGGCAGGAAATGTAGGGGAGTTGCATTGTAGATAAGAGAGTAGTATGACTGCTCAGTATGAAACTGCAGAAAAACCTGAGAGTCTCTGGATTAAGTTTAGAAGTGTGAGCAACAAGGGTGATGTCGTGCTGGGAGACTGCTATAGACCACCAGACCAGGGGGATGAGGTGGACAACGAGGTTTTCTTCTGGCAACTAGCAGAAGTTAATAGATTGCAGGACCTGGTTCTCATGGGAGACTTTAATCACCCTGATATCTGCTGGGAGAGCAATACAGCAGTGCACAGACAATCCAGGAAGTTTTTGGAACATGTAGGGGACAATTTCCTGGTGCAAGTGCTGGAGGAATCAACTAGAAGCAGAGCTCTTCTTGACCTGCTGCTCATAAACCAGGAAGAATTAGTAAGGGAAGCAAAAGTGGATGCGAACCTGGGAGGCAGTGACCATGAGATGGTTGAGTTCAGGATCCTGACACAAGGAAGAAAGGAGAGCAGCAGAATATGGACCCTGGACTTCAGAAAAGCAGACTTTGACTCCCTCAGGGAAATGATGGGTGGCAGGATCCCCTGGAAATAAAGCGAGGGAAAAGGAGTCGGGAGCTGGTGTATTTTGATCTTATTGAGGTTTGCAGGAAAAAAACATCCTGATGTGTAGAAGAATAGTAAATACGGCAGCGACCACTTGGCATTCGTGAAATCCTCGCCGATCTTCAATGCAAAAAAGCAGCTACAAGAAGTGGAAGATTGACAAATGACCAGGGAGGAGTATAAAAAATATTGCTCAGGCATGCAGGATGAAATTAGGAAGGCAAAATCACACTTGGAGTTGCAGCTAGCAAGAGATGTTAAGAGCAACAAGAAGGGCTTCTTCAGGTATGTTTGCAACAAGAAGAAAGTCAAGGGAAGTGTGGGCCCCTTAATGAATGAGGGAGGCAACCTAGTGACAGAGGATGTGAAAAAGCTCATCGTGCTCAATGATTTTTTGCCTCTGTCGTTCACAGACAAGGTCAGCGTCCCAGACTGCTGCACGCTGGCAGCTACAGTATGGGATAAGGTGCCGGCCCCTCTGTGGAGAAAGAAGTGGGGGACTATTTAGAAAAACTGGACGAGCACACATCCATGAGCCAGATGCGCTGCATTCAAGGGTTCTAAAGGAGTTGGCAGATGTGATTGCAGAGCCATTGACCATTATCTTTGAAACTCATGGCGATCAGGGGAGGCCGGATGTGAAAAAGGCTAATGTAGTGCCATCTTTAAAAAAGGGAAGGAGGAGTATCTGGGAACTACAGGCCAGTAAGCCTCACTCAGTCCTGGAAAAATCATGGAGAGATCATCAAGGAATCAATTCTGAAACACTTAGAGGAAGGAAAGTGATAGGAACAGTCAGCATGATTCACCAAGGGCAAGTCATGCCTGACTAACCTAATTGCCGTCTGTGAGGAAATACTGGGTTGTGGATGAGGGAAGCAGTGGATGTGTTTTCCTTGAATTAGCAAAGCTTTTGATACCGTCTCCCACAGTATTCTTGCCAGCAAGTTGAAGTATGGGCTGGATGAATGGACTATAAAATATGAAGAAAGCTGGCTATATCGTCAGGCTCAATGGTAGTGATCAATGGCTGCATGTCTAGTTGGCAGCGGGTTTCAAGTGGAGTGGCCCAAGAATCAGTCCTGGGGCCAGTTTTGTTCAGTATCTTCATTAATGACTGCAGATGGCATGCCACTGCACTCTCAGTAAGTTTGCAGATGACACTAAACTGGGAGGAGTGTAAATGTGCTGGAGGGTAGGGATAGGATACAGAGGGACCTAGACAAATTAGAGGACTGGCAAAAGAAACCTGATGAGGTTCAACAAGACAAGTGCAGAGTCCTGCACTTAGGAGGAAGAATCCCATTCACTGTTACAGACAAGGACCTAGGGGTACAGTGGACGAAAAGCTGGATGAGTCAATGTGCCCTATGCAAAAAGGTAACAGCATTTTAGGCTGTATAAGTAGAGCATTGCCAGCAGATTGAGGATGTGATTATTCCCCTCTATTCGACTTTGGTAGCCTCATCTGGAGTACTGGTCCAGTTTTGGGCCCCACACTACAAGCAAGGATGTGGAAAAATTGGAAAGAGTCCAGCAGAGGGTACAAAATGATTAGGGCTGGAGCACATGACTTATGAGGAGAGGCTGAGGGAACTAGGATTGTTTAGTCTGCAGAAGAGAAGAACTAAGGGGGCTTTGATAGCTGCTTTCAACTACCTGAAAGGGGTCCCAAAGAGGATGGATCTAGACTGTTGTCAGTGGTACCTGATGATAGAACAAGAGTAATGGTCTCAAGTTGCAGTGGAGGGTAGGTTAGTTTGATATCAGGAAAAAAACTCTCTCACTAGGAGGGTGATGAAGCACTGGAATGGTTACCTCAGGAGGTGATAGAAATCTCCTTCCTTAGAGGTTTTTAAGGTCAGGCTTGACAAAGCCCTGGCTGGGATGATTTAGTTGGCAATTGGTCCTGCTTTGAGCAGGGGGTTGGACTAGATGACCTCCTGAGGTCCCTTCCAACCCTGATATTCTATTATTCTCTATGATTAAGTTGGTACTGATGAATATAAATCAGAAGCTAGGAATTGTAGAAAACTGGTAAGAGAAACAAAGGGACAAAACAAGAAATCTGTAGCCACCACAGTTACGGACAATAAGGAGGAGTTTGAGTATATTAGGAACAAACAGAATTCTAACAATGATATTGGTCTACTACTAAATGGAAATGGTAGAATTATCAATAGTAATGCAGAAAACACAGAAGCATTAAATAAATATTTCTGTTCTGTATTTGGGAAAAAAACAGTGATGTCATATCATATGATGACAGTTTTTCCATTCGTATTTCGGGAGAATGTTAAACAGCAGCTATTGAAGTCAGACAAGATAACTTGAATCTACGTGTTTCAAAAGAGCTAGCTGAGGAGCAGCCCACTGAACCGTTAATGCTGATTTTCAATACGTCTTAGAACCCTTGGGAAGTTCCAGAAGACTGGAAGAAAGCTAATGTTGTGCCAATATATAAAAAGGGTAAATGGGATGACTTAAGTAATTATAGGCCCGCCAGTCTGACATCTATCCCAGATAAGATAATGAAGCAGCTAATATGGGACTCAATTAATCAAGAATTAAAGAAAGATACGCTGTCCATAATGCAAGAAGGTTGCTGATAAAATGAAGAGGGTTCAGAGACTTAAGGATTAGAAACCATGCCTTACAAGGATAGACTCAAGGAGCTCAATCTGTTTAGAGTAACAAAAGTTAAGGGGTGACTTGATCATAGGGTTGACAACTTTTTAATTCCAGAAAACTCAACACCCTTGTCCTGTCCACTGCACTGCCCCTTCCCTGAAGCCCTCCCCATCACTCCATTTCCCCCACGTCTCTCCCCGATTGCTTTCCCCCAGCCTCTCTCAAATTTTCACTGCAAGGCCCAAACTGGTGTATTTATTGTTTTGACAGATATATTATGCTAAGTT
The DNA here is from genome assembly GCF_003597395.2 of Chelonoidis abingdonii. Lineage (NCBI taxonomy): Eukaryota > Metazoa > Chordata > Testudines > Testudinidae > Chelonoidis > Chelonoidis abingdonii. Next base: position 27,573,820 of record NC_133772.1, on the reverse strand, counting down.
CAGGTTTTATTCATTACAGGATGCTAGACTGCAGCAAAATAGTCAAAAAGGGTAATTTTTAAAATATGAAATTTCACATCGGTTTTCATGATTCTTTCCCTCCCCTCTTCCCATTTTTCATAACCAGCTCCATGTTTTTTGTTCACTTAAGTTATGTGTGGAATTAGGACCACATATTATTATAGCTGCAATGGGTCAATTAAAGGCCAACTCTGAAGCCCAAATACAAATCCATAGAGCACGAAAGAAATGCACTACTGTCCAGATACCTATATAAATACATCTGTAGAAACTGAGTCTCACACCTACATGCAGATACACGTGTACACATCCAGCATGCACTAACACACACAGTTCCACATTATTTATTATTACAATTGTTGTTTAGCGCCTAGAGACCCCAACTAAGATCAGGGCTCCAGGGTGGTAGGTGCTGGACATATACATAAAAAGAGTTTGTTTAACAAAGAGTTTATAATGTAGCTAGACAAAGGTGGGGGAAAATGTATGATACATTGGCTCTTCTACAATTACTGGTCAACAACATTAACTTTTTAAGAAATAATACTTTAAAAAAAAAAAAAAAAAAAAGAGTTCCCTTCTCTTTTAAAAACTTGTTATGAAATTAATACACACATTGTGTCTTTTTTTTGTGCACAAACCAGCAAAAGGAATAGAAGTCAAAGAGTTAGGCTGCAAATTTTATTCACGCAGATATCACATATGCAGCAATACAAGCACCTCCCTATATAAAGAGAGACAGTCTCTTGCACACACTGCATGCATGCACACTTGACTACACAGATAAATTTTTTCATATACTTTTCCAGGGGCTGCCTAAATCACTCAGCCGGGAAGGGAGGAGGGTGAGCTGGAGGGGAAAAGATTTGGGGGTGGGAAGGGAGGAGGAGAGAGGATGGGGAGGGAAAGAGGCCAATGATGACAGCAGGGTGAGAGGGGGCAGTGGGGGGGGGCGGTGAGAGGGGGCAGTGAAAGAGGGAGGCAGGGGCAGGGGGGATACAGGTGGAGAGCAGAAAATGGGATCTGATTATAGTCAGAAGGTGCATGAGAATGGGGGGGCACTGATGTATAGGGACATAATGGAGTCGCAGCAGTATATGGAGGTGAATGGAGGTACAGGATGTGGGGAGGTGGCAGCTCTGGGAGGTGGGAAAGGCTGGTTAAGGGGTACAGGGCTATGATGGATAGGTATAATGGATAGGCTTGCAAACAGAGGCTGCTAACGGGAGTCACAAGGGAGTTTGGAAGGAGATGGAAAGGGAGCGTGGTCCCTTGTAGGTCCATACCTGTTCCCGTATCCCTTAAAACTATACTCAAATCTTATTCCAAAACCCTTTCTTTAAACCACCCTTTCATTAACTAGGAGACAATGCAGGCAGAACCAGCAGCAGAGTTGGGGCTAATCCAGTTTTTGCACTGAGTGTAGCATGTATGATTACCTGCCTTGTGGGCAGGTGGCGTATGGTGCAGTTGGTGCAAGGAGTCCCGCGGCCCAGAGACCACGTAGGGACTTTGAGGCCCAGGGTGGTGGAACCGAGGAGCTAAGAGAGGCATGTTGTTAAGGCTTTCTGAACAGCTGTAGAATGTCTCACCTCAGCTCAGACAGCCTCGTGCTGTTGAGGAGGAAGAAAGGCCAGGGAAGTAGAGCAAATGGGAGCAGAGGGAAACCTTCCCATAAGGACCCTCCTCCAGATGGTGCTGGGGGTGCCTCTTGCACTAAGGTTACTCTCCGGGGAGGGAATCCAGTTTGTCGGAAAAGGCAGGTGTTAGTAACGGGAGTTGATCATTAGAAACATAGATAGCTGGGTTTGTGAGTGGGAGAACCATATGGTGGATTGCCTGCTGGTGCGAAGGTTGCGGATTCGAGGCATCTAGACAGACTTATGTGTAGTGTTGGGGGAGGAGCGGTGGTTCGTGGTACATGTAGGTACCAATGACATAGGGAAAGATAGGAGAAATGTCCTGGAAGCCAAATTTAAGCTGCTAGAGAAGAGACTGAAATCCAGGCCTCTATGGTTGCATTCTCAGAAATGCTCCCAGTTCCAACGTATGGCAGCAGAGCTTCAGAGTCTCAATGCGTGGAATGAGACGATGGTGTAGAAAGGAGGGTTTACGTTCATTAGGAAACTGGGGAAACTTTTGGGATGGAGGAGCCTATACAGGAGAGATGGGCTCCACCTAATAACCAAAGTGGAACCAGACTGCTGGCACTAAACATTAAAAAGGTTGTAGAGCAGTTTTTAAACTAGAGATGGGGGAAAGCCAACTGCTGCAGAGGAGCATGTGGAATCGACACAGACTTTCTTAGGGAAGTCTGATGATAGAGAATCTCCAGGTTTCTAGTCAGGAACAGAGGATGAAGAGGATAATGTAAGGGCCAGATCAGATGATAAACAGTCACATAAAGAAGAATCTGTCAATCAGAAAAGGCAGACAAATAAACAAGGACAGTTATTAAAAGTGCTTGTACACAAATGCTAGAAGTCTAAATAAAAGATGGGTGAACTAGAGTGCCTTGTGATAAAGGAGGATATTGATAAATAGGCATCACAGAAACCTGGTGGATAAGAGGCAAATCAATGGGACACAATCATTCGGGGTACAAAATTATCGAAGGACGAACAGGTCGTCCAGAGGAGGAGTGGCACTATATGTGAAAGAAAATATAGATTTAATGAAGTAAAAATCTTAAGCGAACCACATGTTCCATAGAATCGCTATGGATAGAAATTTTCATGCTCTAATAAATTAACATTAGGGATCTATTATCGACCACCTGACCAGGACAGTAATAGTGATGATGAAATGCTACGGGAAATTAGAGAGGCTATCAAAATTAAGAACTCAGTAAGAGTGGGATTCAATTATCCTCATAGTTGACTGGGAACATTTACTCAGGACGAATGCAGAGGTAATTTCTACAATATTTTAAATGATTGCTTCATGGAGCAGCTGATATGGGAATCCACAAGGGGAGAGGTAACTCTAGATTTAATCCTGAGCGGAGCGCAGGACTGGCAAGAGCTAACTATAGCAGGACCGCTTGGAAATAGTGACCATAATACAATAGCATCAATATCCCTGTGGTGGGACAACACCTCAACAGCCAACACTGTGCATTAATTTAAAAAGGGGGAACTATACAAAAATGAGGGGGTTAATTAAACAGACGTTAAAGGTACAGTGACTAAGTGAAATCCATGCAAGTGCCTGGCCCTTTTAAAGACACCATAAAGAGGCCCAACTTCAATGTAATCAAATTAAGAACACAGTAAAAGAATAAAAAAGAGCCACCGTGGCTTAACAACCATGTAAAAGAAGCGTGAGAGATAAAAAAAAGAGTTCTTTAAAAGTGGAAGTCAAATCCTAGTGAGGAATAGAAAGGAGCACAAATACTGCGAGCTTAAGTGCAAGAGTGTAAAGAAGAGCCAAAGAGGAGATTGAAGACGGCTAGCCAAAAACTCCAAAGGAAAAGGTTTAAGTACATCAAAGCCTGCTAACAACCGGGGGGCCCTTGCCGATCGAAATACAAAAAGAGCGCTTAAAGATGATAAGTCATTGCAGAGACCTAAATGGATTCTTTGCTTCAGTCTTCACGCTGAGGATGTTAGGGAGATTCCAAACCTGAGCAAGCTTATGTAGGTGACAATTGAGGAACGGTCATATGATTGGAAGTGTCACTAGAGGAGTTTGGAATTGATAAACTCAACAGACAAGTCACCGGACCAGAATTGGCATTCACTAAAGAGTTCTGAAAGAACTCAAATATGAAGTTGCGGAACTATTAACTAAGGTTTGTAACCTGTCTGTAAATGGCTTCGGTAACCAATGACTGGAAGTTAGCTAATGTAACACCAATATTTAAAAAGGGCTCTAGAGGTTGATCCAGCAATTACAGACTGGTAAGTCTAACGTCGGTACCCACTGGGCAATCATTAGTGAAACAATAGTTTTAAGAATAAAATTGTCAGACACAGAGAAAAAAACAAACTGGTTGAGCAATGGTCAAACATGGTTTCTGTAAAAGGAAATCGTGTCTTACTAAATCTATTAGAGTTCTTTGGAAGGGGTGTCAATCAAACATGGGTGACAAGGGGATCCATGTGGGACATAGCGTATCTTTAAGTTTTCAGAATGTTTTGACAAAGGTCCCTACACCATAAGGCTCTTACATAAATTTGAAGCTACTCATGGGATAAAGAGGGGAGGTCTTTCATGGATGAAAGGTAAAGCATGAAAAAAGGTAGAAATTAATGGTAAAGTTCTCAGAATGGGAAGGTATACTACTGGTGTCCAAGGGTCAGGTCCTAGGACCAGTATATTCATTTTATTCATAATGGATCTGGAGAAAGGGGTAAGTACAGTGAGGGCAAAGGTTTGCAGATGATACTAATCACCTACTCAAGATAGTTAAGGTGCCCTAATAGCAGACTGTGAAGAACTCAAAAAGATCTCACAAAACTAAGTGAGTGGGACAACAAAATGACAAATTAAATTAATGCGGATAAATGTAAAGTATGCGCATTTGGAAAAAACTAACCCCAACTATACGATACATACGATGGGGCGAATTTAAGCTACGTAGTCAGAGGAAAAAGATCTTGCGGACATCGTGGACTTGTTTCTCTGAAGATGTCCAGCAGTGTTGCAGAGGCAGCAAAAAGCAAATCGAGAATGTTGGGAATCATTAGAAAGGTGGACATGAGAATAAGACTGAGAATATATTATTGCCTTATATAAATCTATGGTAGCCCTATCGTCTTAATACGTGTACAGATGTTGGTCCTCCTGATCTCAAAAAAGATATTCTAAAGCATATAGAATAAGGTTCACGAAAAGGGCAATCTAAAAATGATTAGCGGTTTTGGAGAGGGTCCATAGAGGAACGAATAAAGAGCTAGGCCCTTCAGGCTTGGAATAAGAGGGACTAAGAGGGGATATGAATATATATATGAGTATCATCTAATTCAATCGATGTGAGTGGAGAAGTGGATAAGGAAAAAGTTTTTTACTTATTCCCATGATATAAGAACTAGTGGTCACACCAAATGAATTAATAGGGCAGAGTTTTAAAAGACAACATAATGAGGAGTATCTTCATCAACAGGCACTAGTCAACTTGTGGAACCTTAACCGAGGAGACTGTGCAGGCTGGACTCAACGTTTAAAAGGGAACTGGATAAATCATGGTCGCAAGTCCATAAATGGCTATTAGCCAGGAAGGGTAAAAAATGGTGTCCCTAGCCTCTGTTCTTGAGAGGATGGAGAGATGGATGGCAGGAGAGAGATCACTTGATCATTGCCTGTTAGGTTCACACTCCCTCTGGAGCACCTGGTATTGGCCACTGTCGGTAGACAGATACTGGGCTAGATTGACCTTTGGTCTGACCCAGTACGGCCGTTCTTATGTTCTTATGTGTGGAGCAGGACATGATGGGACAGGGGAGGGATGCAGTGGGGTAGATGGGGGTGCAGCCTCATTCCCAGCACTCGGAGACGGAGATACATATACCTCAAACTCCTGGGTGCCGGCGATGGAGCTGCACATGCCTCAGCTCGAGCCAAGCCACACGAGAAGAGGACTGTCTGCAGGTATGGCCCCCCGCGGCTCCCAGTGTCTTCTGGCCTGCAAACAGATTACCTTGATGGGCTGCATGCGGCCCTCAGGTTGCCCACTACTGGACTAAAATGATTACAATGGTCCCATCTGGTCTTGGAATTTATTAGTCACACTCCTCCTTCATGGGCAATGGGGAAAAATAGGATTGCCTGCACTGGCCTCAACATACTCATAACACTTGCAGCTCTGCATTAAGATAATGACTATAATCAAATCCCATTCTTCAGGGCAATCAATCACTAGCAGGGGTTAGAAAGGAATTTTTTCTTCCAACGCACAACTGGCTAGATATGTTCTGGGTTCTTTCTACGTGCCTTCTTCCGAAGAATCAGAGATTGGCCACTGCTCTGAGGTGATTCAGATAATCCTCTCTTACATGTCTGGCTGGTGAGTCTTGATCACAAGCTCAAGGTCCAACTAATTTGGGGTAAGGAAGGCATTTTCCCAGACTGGTAGAGACCTTAGGAGTAAGGTTCACCTATCTTTGCAGCATGAAGTGTGGATTGCCTGCTGAGATCATCAGGGCCTATTTCATCTAGTCAATTCCCTGCCATTGCAGAGACCTCAGGCATTGGAGGCACCTCAGTCTCTCCTGGTCTCTGCCTCTGGCACACTACAGTTTAGTCTCTCGAGGACTGAAATGTTTTACTCTAACCCAGGTTTGGGGGCTCCATATAGCCGTATCTGGGTGAAATGGAATGATTTGTGATATACAGGAGTCAGACTATGTGATCCAATGGTCTCTTCTGGCCTGAAATGAAGGATCAGAGAAGAGCCATGAGAATGATTATAGGATTGGAAAACATGCCTTATGGTGAAAAACTCAAGAAACTCAATCTGTTTGTTTTAATAAAAGGATTAAGAGATGACATAATCACAGTCTATAAGTGCCTACATGGAGACAAATATTTGATTCAATCTAGCAAACAAAGGTATAGCAAGATCCAATGGTGAGAAGCTAGAAAAATTCAACTAGAAACAAAGCACTGAATGCCTCTCTGCCCAACAGAAGTTCAGTTCTATACCTGGTTCTTCATACATGAAGCTGGACAAATCCCCTGACCCATAATTTTCTATAGGTGGCCACTAAATGGGCATTCCTCCTTTTTGGGTATCCAATTTGACGCACATGAGATCTGATTTCCAGAAATATTCAGACAGAACTGAAGTCAAAGGAATCTGGATGCTTAGCAAGTCTGGAGAAATGAGTCCAGGGTTAGGAGCGAGGAATAGAATCCTAATCCTATCACAGATTTATTATATAGTTTTCAACAAAAGCACTTTGTCTTCTGGTTTCAGTTTCCCCAATTTGTGAGATGAGGATAATAGTACATATCTATCCATTTTCCAGGGTGTTGTGAAAATGAAGTGAATGCTACAGCTGTTGAAACAATTCTAATTATTTTGTATACTTTTTCAATCCAATTTAAATTTACTATTTGTTCTGACAAATAAGTTGTATGATCTGAAACAGAATTTACTGAAAATTAAAGTACAAAATTTTTTTATTGAAAGTACAATTAAAGGTTATTTATTTTGATACAGAAATCTTATTCTCCTGTGAATCAGAACCACAAGAGGGAGACTCTCTCCAGCACAGCTACTCATGTGAATTAAACACTGCCGTTGAAATCAGCAGTTCTATATAACTGCTCAAACCCAATAATTTCTAATAAGAATGTACTCAAAAGTTTCACAAACCTGAGCATTTCCATTCAGGATGCACTTGTGAACTCCTCAATCCCTATTATTTTGGATTTTCCCATTATTTCCGGGGGGGAAAATAATTTGTTTAAATACCTACACTAATGGGATGTTAAGATTATGACTTAAATGCTCTAAACGAATGAGATAAGAATTAAGATTCTTAGAGTAATATTTACTTTTCCACATTGCACAATTCTTTGACTTGCTATTCCTGTTTTGCTTTCCAATGTCTAAATCATGAATGTTTAGGTGTACATAATAAATACTGGCTGTGTAATTGTGCTAAATTACTATTAATGCCTAAATTTTCATTTCCTGACTGTTTGACAGTTAAAATGAAAAATAATTTGTCTGAGATTTTGTAGTTCAATTTAAAATTCTATTTAAAAATTATTTAGAATTGTGTTTTAGGAAGAGAATAAATTTAAGTTGCAGTTACACAATGTATTCTCAGCAACTAGAAGATGCTGAGCACCTTTATCTCCCAAAGGACTTCAATCTACCTGCATCTCTCAAGGCTTTTAATATAACACTTACCATCAGTGTATCTAACTAAGGGTACTCAGCACCTCTCAAGATCAGGCCTTAGGTACACATGAAAGTAATCAAGTGTCACCTTTAGCACAGAAAATATAAGTACAGAAAAAGACGGTTACTCACCTTTGTAACTGTTGTTCTTCGAGATGTGTTGCTCATATCCATTCCAATTAGGTGTGCACGTGCCGCATGCACAATCGTCAGAAGATTTTTACCCTAGCAACAGTCGGTGGGTCAGCTGAGGCATCCCCTGGAGCGGCGCCCTTATGGTGCCAAATATATGCCCCTGCCAACCCAGCGTCCCCTCAGTTCCTTCTTGCCGGTTATTCCAACAGTAGGGAAGGAGGGCGGGTTTGGAATGGCTATGAGCAACACATCTCGAAGAACAACAGTTTACAGAAGTGAGTAACCATCTTTTCTTCTTCGAGTGCTTGCTCATATCGATTCCAATTAGGTGACTTCCGAACCTTACCTAGACGGTGGGGTCGGAGTGAGATGTCGCGGAGTGAAGGACCGCTGAACCAAATGCCGCATCATCCCTGGACTGCTGCACTATGGCATAGTGGGAAATGAAGGTGTGCACGGACGACCAAGTCGCTGCCCTACAGATCTCCTGTATGGGCACATGGGCCAGAAAGGCGGCGGACGAAGCTTGAGCCCGAGTAGAACGGGCAGTGAGGCGAGTAGTTGGGACGTGAGCCAAGTCATAGCATGCACGGATGCACGACATAATCCACGATGAGATTCGTTGTGGGAAGACCGGGAGGCCCTTCATTCAGTCTGCCACAGCTACAAACAGCTGGGACGTTTTTCTAAAAGGTTTTGTTCGCTCAATGTAAGAGGCAAGAGACCTACGAACATCTAGAGAATGCAGCTGTTGCTCTCGTCGCAAAGCTTGCGGCTTTGGAAAGAAGACCAGGAGGAAGAGGTCTTGGTTGACGTGGCAGGCAGACACCACCTTAGGGAGGAAGGCAGGGTGTGGCTGCAGCTGTACCTTATCCTGATGGATCACCATATACGGTGGGTCCGCAGTGAGGGCCTGAAGTTCCGACATGCGCCGTGCCGACATAATAGCGATGAGGAAAGCTGTCTTCCAGGAAAGATACAGAAGGGACCAGGTGGCCATTGGTTCAAACGGGGCACCCATGAGCCTAGATAGGACCAGAATGAGGTCCCATGTAGGGGCCGAACGACAGACTTGTGGATACAGAAATTCCAAACACTTGAGGAACCTGGTGACCATAGGATTGGAGAAGACTGAGCACCCTTTCTCACCAGGGTGGAAGGCTGAAATCGCTGCCAAATGGACCCTGATGGATGAGACAGCTAGGCCTTACTGTTTCAGGGACCAGAGATATGCTAACATGGTAGGCACTGGCACCTCCAGAGGGACAGTATTGTTCTGGGCACACCAGCAGAAGAAGCGCTTCCATTTTGGCCAGGTATGTGGCTCTAGTGGTGAGCTTTCTGCTACCCAAAAGTACTTGCTGCACTGAGCTGGAGCAATGCAGCTCAGATTGAGTTAACCACGTGGCATCCATGCTGTGAGATGGAGGGACTGTAGGTCTGGATGGCGTAGCCTGCCGTGTTCCTGAGTTATCAGATCCAGCCACGATGGTGGAGGAATTGGTTTGCTCACCGACAGACTGAGGAGTGTAGTGCACCAGCGCTGCCTGGGCCACGCAGAAGGGATCAAGATTAAGCAAGCCTTGTCCCTGCATAACTTGAGAAGGACCTTGTGGACCAGTGGGAACAGAGGAAAGGCATAGAGCAGGTGGTCTTTCCACGGTATCAGGAAGACGTCCGACAGGGAGCCTGGGCAGCATCCCTGGAGAGACCAGAACACCTGGCACTTCCAATTCTTGCGAGAGGCGAAGAGGTCTATGTGGAGAAACCCCCACTTCCAGAAAACAGAATGGATAACGTCCAGGCGAATCAACCACTCGTGAACTAGGAAGAACCTGCTGAGGCGATCTGCCAAGGTGTTCTCAGCTCCTGGGAGAAACGACGCCACCAGGTTTATTGAGTGGGCTATGCAGAATTCCCAGAGATGTATGGCTTCCTGACAGAGGAGGGACGAACGCGCTCCATCTTGCTTGTTGATGTAAAACATGGCCATTGTGTTGTCTGTGAAGACTGTGACACAACGGCCCTGAAGGTGTTCGCAGAATACCTGACACGCAAGGCGTACTGCTCTCAATTCCCTTATGTTGATGCGTAGGATTATTTCTTGTGTGGACCAAAGACCTTGTGTTCGAAGTCCAGCAAGGTGAGCTCCCCAGCAGGCTAGAGAGGGCTGAAGGGCATGGAATGGCATCCTCTTGCAAACCAAGGTGGGGTTTAGCCACCAACCCAGAGAAGCTAAGACATTCATCGGTACAGTGAGAATTGTGTCCAAGCTATCGCTTCCTGGACGGTACACTGACGAGAGCCAGGTCTGAAGTGGACAGAGGCATAGTCTGGCATGTCTGGTCAAGAAAGTGCACGAGGCCATGTGGCCCAGAAGAGTGAGGCACGTGCGTGCTGTCGAGGTCGGGAAGTTTTGGAGGCCATGAATCATGGTCATTATGGACTGGAAGCGGGCCTGTGGTAAGCACGCCCTGGCGAGATTCAAGTCCAGGATCACCCCAATGAAGTCTATTCTCTGTGTAGGTTCCAGAGTGGACTTTTCGGTGTTAAGCAGCAGGCTGAGTTGCTTGAACAAGCTCATGACTAAACGAACGTGAGACTGCATCTGCAGCTTGGAGGGACCTCGAATGAGCCAGTCATCAAGGTATGGAAACACTTGTATCCGGCGTCAGCCAAGTGAGGCCGCTATGACAGCCATACATTTTGTGAAGACTCTTGGCGCTGTGGACAGGCCAAAGGGAAGGACAGTAAATTGAAAATGCTCCTGGTTGACCACAAAGCGAAGGACTCGCCTGTGCGGCAGGTAAATCGTTATGTGGAAGTACGCGTCCTTCATGTCGAGGGCGGCGTACCAGTCTCCATGATCCAGGGAAGGGATAATGGTCCCCAGGGAAACCATGCAGAACTTCAACTTTACTATGAATTTGTTGAGTCCATGCAGGTCCAGGATGGGCCTTAGACTCCCTCTTTGCCTTGGGAATTAGGAAGTAGCGGGAGTAAAACCCCTTGCCCCTCAGGTCCTTCGGGACCTCTTCTATTGCTCCGATATCCAGGAGCATCTGTACCTCCTGTACGAGGGATTGCTCGTGAGAGGGCTCCCTGAAGTGGGACAGGGAGGGAGGGTGGGAAGGGCGGGGACGCCATCTCCATATCTCTTCACTGCGTAGATACTCGTTTAACAACGACCAGACCGCTGGGTCCACGCACGGATGTAAGACTCGGATACCATCTTCCAGTTTGTTTTGCCCCCCTCCAAAACAAACTGAAGATGGTATCCAGCTTACACCGTGCGTAGGACCCAGCGGTCTGATGTTATACGAGACTACGCAGGAAAGAAATAGGAGAGGCGGTTGAAGAAAGGAGGAAAACGATCCTGCAAGGAGACTGGTGCTCCGTCCTTGAGCGAACCTTCAAAAGTTTTGTTCGAGCCCTGACGATGGTTTTGGGGGGGCCCTGATTCTGACCTGATTGAGGATCAGACTGTCTCCTATTACCACAGCCACGCCTTCTGGTGAAGTCTTGCTGTAGTCGTGGGTTAGGGTAGGTGCACTGAGGCTGGGGCTGGAAGGGTCTGCGTTGCATCACCGGGGTATGCATGCCCAGTGAGTGCATGATAGTCCAGTTGTCCTTCAAACTCTGAAGCTTGGGGTCAGTTTTATCAGAGAACAGCCCTTGGCCATCAAAGGGCAGGTCTTGAATGGTCTGTTGCAGCTCCAGTGGAAGCTCCACTTGTACCCATGAGATGCGGTGCATAGCCTTGCCTGAGGCTAGAGTTCTAGCCACCAAGTCTGCCGCATCTAGAGATGCCTGCAGGGATGTCCTCACCACTTTCTTGACCTGTTCGAGCAAGGCAGCAAACTCCTGTCTGGACTCCTGGGGGACCAAGTCTTTGAACTTCCCCATCGAGGTCCAGGTGTTATAGTTATAACGGCTCAGGAGGGCCTGCTGGTTAGCTACCTTGAGCTGTAAACTACCAGTGGAATAAATCTTGCACCCGAATAAATCCAAGCGCCTAGCGTCCTTGGACTTAGGGGTGGGCGCTTGCTGGCCATGTCTCTCCCTCTCGTTCACCGACTGTACCACGAGGGAGCACGGGTGGGGGTGAACATACAGATATTCATGTGCCTTGGAGGGCACTATGTATTTCCTCTCCATCCCTCTGGCCGTGGGAGGAATAGACGCTGAGGACTGCCAGATCATATCAGCATTAGCCTGGATAGTGCTAATGAAAGGTAAGGCGACGTGTGAGGACATCGGCCGATAAAATGTCCGCCACCGGATCCTCCACTTCCACCACCTCCTCCACCTGCAGGTTCCTGTTCCGTGCCACCGTGTGCAGGAGATCCTGGTGTGCACTAAGCTCTATAGGTAGTGGGCCAGAGGAGGACGTGCTTGCCACTGCCTTGTCAGGCGAGGAGGAAGAGGATACCCCTGGGACAAGCGGATCCTCGGGAAGTTCTGGTTGGGGAGGGTCCTGCTGCCCTAGGTCCACTACGCTGGTGGCATAGGCCTGATCTGGTGGCAAGACAGTTGCCTCCGAGTCTACTGGGGGAGGGAGCTCACAATGGCTTCAGACATCCAATGCTCCAAATGACTGGATCAAGAAGTTCCTGAGGGGACACTTCGGGCTTGGTAGTATGCCCAAGGAGTCCAGAAAGACCATTGTGGGGGTCCCTGATCAGGATCCTGTCCTTCATATTGTCCCTCACTAGCACCCTCAGTGTCACCCTCCTAGGTGTGGTAGCCACTCCCTGCCTGGGACGACGACGAATTCGGTCGCGAAGGCCAAGGAGGGGCCGAACATCCATGTAGCATTGCACCGTCCCACTCTGTCAGTTCGCACCTAGGAGCTGGAGACCAGTGCCGGGATCTTCGGTGGTACCGCGATCGGGACAGAGATCAAGTCAGAACATTGCCGGGAGGCCAATCTAGATCTCGACAAGGATCGAGGGTCTGGGCAGCGTCGGGATCAGCTGTGAGGTGACTGCGTGCCGGGACCTGGCTGAGTTATCGATCGTGACCGGGGCGGTGGGCGGGGGGGGGGGTGGGGGGGAGAAAGACCTGCATGAGGTGGAGCGGCGACGCCATGAGGTACGACCAGCCGCAGGAGATGGAGATCGGTGCCGGTACTGTGAGCAGTGCCAGGTCCAGGACCATCAGCGGCAATCGGGACGTGACCTGGAACTGGGAACCGAGCTTCCGAGGTGTTGGTGCCGAGCTGTCTCACTCTGTGAGGAGGGTCGCATGAAGGCAGGTTTCCCTATAGACTGAAGAGTCCGCACTGGCGGTGCCGGGGGCTGAGGCGGTCCAAGATCCGTTAGCGCGATCAGGTTGTGAGTGGTGGAGAAGGTCTCCGGAGTGGACGAGAAGGTCTCCGGAGTGGACGGCAGGCCGAGCTCAACCACGGTATGCACCGGGGAGCTTGTGTGCACCAGACTCAACAGCCCTTGTGGCGCCAGAATCGGTGGTGCCGGTCCAGGCTGTTGCTCCAATGGGGCCACAGGCGGTGTCTGCAACTGTATAGAAGCAGCAGATGGTTTGTGCTGCTTCTTGGGCCGCGGAGTCAGCAAATGATGTCGCGACTGTACTGTCTGGTCTGCGCGCAGTGCCGAAGGCACCAGGCTAAGCACCACTTCCATTAGGAGCTGTTTTAAATGAAAGTCACGCTCCTTTTTTGTTTGAGGCTTGAAAAGCCTTACAAATGTGACACTTATCTGGTTGATGCGATTCCCCCAAGCACTTCAAGCAGGAGTCGTGGGGGTCTCCCGTAGGCATTGGCTTGAGACAGGCCAAGCCAAGTTTAAAACCTGGAGACGTGGGCATGGGCCCTGGTACCGGAGAGGAGGGAAGAGGATGAACCCTGTTTCCTCCAAGTACTAACTAGACTATATACCGGGGTAGGCAACCTATGGCACACATGAATGAGTGTGAATGAAGACTTGGCACACCACTTCTGAAAGGTTACCGACCCCTGCTATATACAAACTCTCTAATAAGTACACTATAACTACAAAAAAAAAAAAACTATTTACAACTACTCTAAACAACTGTCTATAATACAATGAGGAACGCTAGGGATGTGGAGATCAACTATGCTATGCTCCACAGTTCCAACGACCGTCACGGGTGGTAAGAAGGAACTGAGGGGGCGCTGGGTCAGCAGGGGCATATATCCGGCGCCATAAAGGTGCCACTCCAGGGGGCACCTCAGCTGACCCACCAAGTGTTGCTAGGGTAAAAATCCTCTGACGATTGTGCACACAGCGTTCGCACAGCTAATTGGAATCAATATGAGTAAGCACTCGAAGAACCATCATTACTTGAGATGTTCAAGGCCAGTGCAATCTACAATCCTTGCATGATACAGAGGAACTAGATGCCCTCTGGAAATCCACATTCAACCCAGAAGACTGGGGGCTATAAGCCAGATTTACAAAGGTATCCAAGCACTTTAAGAGAGAGAGAGACAAAAACACCTACTTCAATTTACAGAAGTGCCAGAGCAAATTAGCTGCCTAACTCCCATTGATTTTCAATGTAAATAAGGTGCTTCTGGAATCCCACTAGGTGCCTAACTACATCTGAAAACCTAACCACATCAGCCACACCATCGGGCTCATTCACTTGCACATCTACCAATGTGATATATGCCATCATGTGCCAGCAATGCCCCTTGTCCAGTTTGGCCAATGTACATGGCAAGCCTCTATGCAAAAGAATAAATATACACAAATCTGATGTCAGGCGTCATAACATTCAAAAACCAGCAGGAGAACACTTCAGTCTCCCTGGTCACTTAACAGACTTAAAAGTGGCAGTTCTTCAACAAAAAACCTTCAAAAACAAACTCCAATGTGAAACTGCAGAACTGGAATTAATTTGCCAACTAGCTACCATCAGATTGGCCTGAATAAAAGGCTGGGAGTGGTTGGGTCATTACAAAACCTAAACCTAATTTCCCCCAATACTAATTTCCCCCTACTGTTACTCACACCTTCTTGTCAGCTGTCTGAAATGGGCCACTCTCATTACCAGTTCAAAAGTTATTTTTCCTCCCTTGGTATCCTGATGTTAATTGATGTGTCTCGTTAGACTTACTTCACACTTGGTAAGGCAACTAACTTCTTTCCATGTATTTATACCTGCTCCTGTATTTTCCACTCCATGCATCTGATGAAGTGGGTTCTAGCCCACAAAAGCTTATGCCCAAATAAATTTGTTAGTCTGTAAGGTGCCACGAGGACTCCTCATTGTTTTTGGTAATACAGACCAACATGGCTACCACTCTGAAACCTGTCATCATTTAAGGAGTAGGTTATTTTAAAATTTGGCATTCATGTGGTGGAGTTATAAGCTGGATAATATGGATTTGCTAGTAGAGGCACTTTGCGGTGTTTTGATGTTTAAGAACAGTATCATTGCAGCACAGATTGACTATCTACAGGGGTGCAATGCTTTACAAAATATGAGGTCTAAGAGGAGGAAAAGCAGAGAGAGTTTAGTCATGGAGGTGCATTGCTACACAAAGAAGGATTCAATCTTTGTTGGAGGAGTATAAAATAAGGGTCATTGAATGGCAGGATAAGAATCTTAAATTACTGAAAAGAAAGGACCAATTCCAGTAGAAGAACAAGGAAATGATGCAAAAATATGAGGTGCAACGGGAAGACCAAGAGGTAACATTATACATTAACTATCTTGCAGTTCAGCTCTGACATTAAAAAAGTAACTTGTACAAGAGGAGGGGAGTATCTCTGGAGGATCTTAAAGAGAAGCTACTAGACATTTATAAATCAGCAAGTCCAGATAACTTGTACCCAGTAATTTTAAAAGAACTGTCTGAGGAGGTCACTGGACCATTAATGTTGATTTTTAATAAGTCTTGGAGCACTAGGGAAGTTCCGGTGGACTGGAAGAAAGCTAATGTTGGCTAATATTTAAAAAGGGTAAACAATATTACCCAGTTATTTATAGGCCTGTCTGTTTGACATCAGTCCTGGGCAAGATAATGGACCAGCTGATACAGGACTCGATTATAAAGAATTAAAGGAGGGTAATGTAATTAATGGCAATCAAAATTGGTTTACGGAAAATGGATCCTGTCAAACTAACGATGTCTTTTTGTGATAAGATTACAAATTTGGTTCATAAAGCTCATAGTGTTGACGTAAACACACTTATAAACTTCTGTAAGGCATCTGACCCGATACCATACGACGTATTGATTTAAAAAACAAATGACTTAGAACAATATAAAATTAACTTGGCACACACAAAATGGAATAAAAACTGGCTAACTGTTTGGTCTCGGTATGTAACAACAAATAGGAAATCAAGCATGTGTGTGTTTCTAGTGGGGTCCTTCAGGGATTGTTTCTTGGCTCTATGCTATTTAACATGGCTATCAGTGACCTGGAAGAAAATATAAAATCATCTTTGATAAAATTATAGAGGACACAAACATTTGGGGAATGGTAAATAATGAAGGGGACAGGTCACTGATTCAGAGTGACCTAGATCACTTGGTAAACTGGGCACAAGCAAACAATATGTGCTTTAATACATCTAAATGTAAATTAATCCATCTAGGAACAAAGAACGTAGGCCATATTTACAGGATGGGGGAAGTCTATCCTGGGAAGCACTGACTCCAAAAAAGATTGGGGGTTGTGGTGGATAATCAACTGAATATGAGTTCACAGTGTGGCCAAAAAAGCTAATGCAGCCCCGTGCTGCATAAACAGGGGAATCTGGAATAGGAATAGAGAAGTTATTTTACTTCTGTGTTTGGCACTGCTACAGTGTATCCTTTTCAGTGCTCACAATTGAAGGATGTTGATAAATTATAGGTGGTTCAAAGAAGAGCTGAGGATTAGAGTACAGTCCAATTACTGTTATTGTCCTGACTGATGCCATGGTTTTGGGGAGGTGGTTCAGAGGCTAGTTTTCAGAAGTCATTTTTGTTGGGCCTTTATTTGTTAAGCAACTCTGACTGCAATTGTCAGTCTGCTCTTTGCATTTCCCTCTCATTCCTTATATATTTTGAATCATTTCCTTGTCCTTCCTTTTCATTAATTTAAGATTATTGTCCTAGCTTTTGTTGATAATTAATCTTATTTCATACCTCTTCAACCAAGTCTGAATCGTTGTTTGTGTACCAGTGCACCTCCATGAATACTCTCTCTCTGCTTTTCCTCCTCTTAGACATCACATTTTGTAAAGAGTTACACCACTATGTGTACTGCAGGAATTAGTGCTACAGTGAGAAATAAGAAACAAATAAGAAATATAGCAATTCGAATTCAATTTGAAAGGAAAGGTATGGTTAAATTCTCCTTGTGTTAAGATCCAAGGGGCTGGATTGGTGTTTTACCAGGAACTTGATGAAGAAGTTTCTCAAGACTATCCAGGGAAGAGAGTTAGTACTTGGGAGTGGTGGCAGCAAAACCAGATCTAAGCTGGCAATTCAGTTTAGGGGTTCACATTCAGGTCCTCATATCTGTACTCTAAAGTCCAGAGTGGGGAAGGAACCTTGACACCCTCCTTAGAGTTTTTTTAAGGTCAGGCTTGACGAAGCCCTGGTTAGGATGATTTAGTTGGGTATTGGTCCTGCTTTGAGCAGGGGGTTGGACTAGATGACCTCCTGAGAGCCCTTCCAACCTTGATATTCTATGATGTCCCTTGAATAGATATGTGGGCAGAATTGGCACCAGAGTTTGTTGCAGGGTTTGGTTCCTGGGTTGGTGTTTTTGTTGTGTGGTGTATAGTTGCTAGTGAGTATTTGCTTCAGGTTGGAGGGTGTCTGTAAGGGAGGCCTGTCCTGTCCCCGAGGGTCTGTAAGAGTGAGGGATCATCCTTCAGGATAGCTTGTAGATCCTTCATGATGCGCTGGAGAGGTTTTAGTTGGGAGCTGTAGGTGACAGCCAGTGGCGTTCTGTTACTTTCTTTGTTGGGCCTGTCTTGTAGTACGTGACTTCTGGGTACTCTTCGGGCTCTATCAGTCTGTTTCTTCACTTCACCAGGTGGGTACTGTAGTTTTAAGAACTCTTGATAAAGATCCTGTAGGTGTTCGATCCCAAACAGAGAGAGCAAATGCAGTTGTATCTTAGAGCTTGGCTGTAGACAATGGGTCGTGTGATGTGGTCTGGATGAAAGCTGGAGGCATGTAGGTAAGTATAGCCATCAGTAGGTTTATGGTATAGGATCGTGTTTATGTGACCATGGCTTATTAGCACTGTAGTGTCTAGGACAGGGGTAGGCAACCTATGGCACGCGTGCCAAAGGCAGCACGCAAGCTGATTTTCAGTGGCACTCACTCTGCCTTGGTCCTGGCCACTGGTCCAGGGCTCTGCATTTTAATTTAATTTTAATGAAGCTTCTTAAACATTTACTTTACATACAACAATAGTTTAGTTATATATTATAGACTTATAGAAAGACCTTCTATAAATGTTAAAATGTATTACTGGAACACAAAACCTTAAATTAGAGTGAATAAATGAAGACTTGGCATACCACTTCTGAAAGGCTGCCGACCCCTGGTCTAGGAAGTGGACCAATCCAGGCTGAGGTTGATGGTGGAGTGGAAATTGTTTGAAATCTTTGTGGAATTTCTCAAGGGCCTCCTTTCCCATAGGTCCAGATAATGAAGATGTCATCAATGTAGCTCAAGTAGAAGTAGGGGCAAAAGGGAATGAGGGCTGAGGAAGCATTGTTCTAAGTCAGCCATAAAAAAGTTGGCATACTGTGGGGCCATGCGAGTAACTTCAAATTTCAAAAACAGACTCCAACGTGAAACTGTAGAACTGGAATTAATCTGCAAACTGGACACCATCAGATTAGGCCTGAATAAAGACTGGGAGTGGTTGGGTAATTACAAAACCTAAACCTAATTTCCCCCAATACTAATTTCCCCCTACTGTTACTCACACCTTCTTATCAACTGTCTGAAATGGGCCAATCTCATAACCAGTTCAAAAGTTATTTTTCCTCCCTCGGTATCCTGTTGTTAATTGATATGTCTCGTTAAACTGACTTCACACTTGATAAGGCAACTAACTTCTTTTCATATATTTATACCTGCTCCTGTATTTTCCACTCCATGCATCTGATGAAGTGGGTTCTAGCCCACAAAAGTTTATGCCCAAATAAATTTGTTAATCTCTATGGGTATGTCTACACTATGGGATTATTCTGATTTTACAGAAACTGGTATTTGGAAACAGACTGTATAAAGTCAAGTGCATGTGGCCACACTAAACACACTAATTCGGCGGTGTGTGTCCATGTACCGAAGCTAGCGTCGATTTCCGGAGCGTTGCACTGTGAGTAGCTATCCCATAGCGATCCCACAGTTCCCGCAGTCTCCCTCGTCCATTGGAATTCTGGGTAGGAGATCCCAGTGCCTGATGGGGCAAAAAACATTGTCGCTGGTGGTTCTGGGTACAGCCTCACCCCTCCCTCTGTGAAAGCAGCAGCAGACAACCGTTTTGCGCCTTTTTTCCTTGATGAACTGGGTAGATGCCATACCATGGCAAGCATGGAGCCTGCCCAGCTCAAGACAGCTATCATGGACGTTGTAAACACCTCGCGCATTCTCGTGCAGTTTATGCTGAACCAGTACCTGGAAAACCAGGTGAGGAGGCGGCGGCTACAGCAGCGCGGCGACGAGAGCGATGAGGACATGGACACAGAAGTCTCTCAAACTGCAGGCCCTGGCGCTTTGGAGATCATGCTGGTAATGGGGCAAGTTCTAGCCATTGAACGCCAATTTTGGGCACAGGAAACAAGCACAGACTGGTAGGACTGCATAGTGTTGCAGGCGTGGGATGATTCCCAGTGGCTGCGAAACTTTCGCACACGTAAGGGCACTTTTATGGAACTTTTGTGACTTACTTTCCCCTGCCCTGAAACGCCAGAATACCAAGATGAGAGCAGCCCTCACAGTTGAGAAGCGAGTGGCAATAGCCCTTTGGAAGCCTGCAATGCCAGACAGCTACTAGTCAGTCGGGAATCAATTTGGAGTGGGCAAATCTACTGTGGGGGATGCTGTGATGCAAGCAGCCAAAGTAAAGAATAACATCAACAAAGCCTAACAAATATTCTGGTTTTAAGGGGAAACATTCTTCCTCATCCTATTACTTCTGAGATCAGCAGGATCATGCTGACGCTACTGTAAACCAGGAACAGATAGCTTTTCAAATGCTTCGGTACTTTCTCAGGAAGAGCTAGGAATAAGCATTCATCCAGACTCTATTTTGAGAGAAAGGACTAGAAATAGCATTGAATAGAGACTTTATAGGAATTTACGCAAGCCTTAAAATAGTGTGGGCACATTGTACTACTAGTATTCTGACTGGCTCAAGTATCTAGGATAAACAACAGCTATGGGGGCCAGACTTTCATGAAGGCGCAGCTTCCATTTAGGCATGAAGTGTTCCACACCAGGACCTCCCACTGTTCTCAACCTGGCTCTAAGTACGTACATTAAGAACATAAGAATATACATACCGATGGTCCAACTAGCCCAGTGTCCTGTCTTCCTACAGTGACCAGTACCAAATGTTTTAAAGGAAATGAACAGGACAATCATCAAGTGATCAGTCCCAGGATCTGGCAGTCAGAGGATTAGGGGGAGCACAGGGTTGTATCCCTAACTATCTTGGCTAATAGCAATTAACTTATCTAATTCTTTTCTGAACCAAGTTATACTTTTGGCCTGCACAACATCCTCTGGCAATGAGTTCCACAGGTTGACCATGCCCTGTGAAGTAGTACTTCCTTTTGGTTGGTTTAAACCTACAGCCTATTAATGTCACCAGGTGACCCCCAATTCTTGTGTTATGTGAAGGGGGAAATAACACTTCATTATTCACTTTCTCCACACCATTCATGATTTTATAGGCCTCTAACATATTCCTCACCCCCTACTGTCTTTTTTCCCCAAGCTGAATATTCCAGGTCTTTTTAATCTCTCTTCATAGGGAAGCTGTTCTATACCTCTAATCATTTTGTTGCCCTCTCTAATACACCTTTTTTGAGATCAGCATATATGCACACAATAGTCAAGATATAGGCGTAGTGTGGATTTATATACAAGCATTATGATACCTATCCTTTTTCTAGAGGTTCCTAACATAGTTAGCTTTTTTGAACGCCACTGCATATTGAGTAGATGTTTTCAGAGAACTATCCACAATTAGTCCAAGAGCTCTTTCTTGAGTGGTAACAGCTAATTTACACCACATCATTTTGTATTTATAGTTGGGACAATATTTTCCAATATGTATTACATTGCATAAATGAACACTGAATGTCACCTGCCATTTTGTTGCCCGGTCACCCAGTTTTGTGAGATCCCTTTAACTCTTCACAGTCTGCTTACAACTTAACTATCTTGAGTAATTTTGTATCATCTACAAAATTTTGCTACCTCACTGTTCACCCTTTTTTTCCAGTTCATTTATGAATATGTTGAACACTAGCCACAGTATAGATTCCTGGGAGATACTTTTTTTTACCTCTCTCAATTCTGAAAAATGGCCATTTACACCTACCCTTTGTTTCTTGTATTTTAACTGGTTACTGATCCATGAGAGGACCTTCCCTCTTACCCAACAACTGCTTAGTTTGCCTAAAAGCCTTTGGTGAGGGACCTCGTCAAATGTTTTCTGAAAATCCAAGTACACTGTATGCATTGGATCACCTTTGTCCACGTTTGCTGATCCCCTCAAAGAACTCCCATCAAAAAGCCAGTGAAATATATGGTCATTCATATAAAATCAATATCAGTCAGATTTTGCTTTTTTGGTGTGGGGTTTTTTTTGGGGGGGGGGGGACGGAGGGGTTAGATAACTGAAAATGTATCTTTCCTTGGCAAGGGGACAAAGGTGCATTTAATTATTTTAGCCTGTAGAGGTCCCAATCATTTCTGATTTCCCCATTAAGGAGCATAGCTTTTAAGAAACCATTTACTATTAATTTTGTTCTATACTAGCAAG
Source organism: Chelonoidis abingdonii (assembly GCF_003597395.2). NCBI lineage: Eukaryota > Metazoa > Chordata > Testudines > Testudinidae > Chelonoidis > Chelonoidis abingdonii. Next base: position 27,551,806 of record NC_133772.1, on the reverse strand, counting down.
CAAACAGCACATAAATTAGTTTTGAAGAGGGGTTCTTTGAAAGGGGTATATAAAAAGTCAGTTCTGATCAGTTGCTGAAAACCACAGTTGATCATATCCCATCCAGAGAGAATTATTCTACACAAAAGGAGAGGTTCAAAATTGGGGGGGATAATGAAGATGGTTTTATAACCTCAACTATGAAGTCAGCACTTCGCTTCACAGCACACAGGTAATACACATTTTTGCCCTTTTTCCACTACTCAGTGAGTTAAGAAGTGTGTGGGTGTGCATGCAGGCATGCAATCGCATGTTGTGGGAACTCTTCCAACAGACTATTATCTGTAATCTTACTGTATGATGCAGCTTATTTTACTCAATCTGATTATGAACATTTAAAGTCTCACTGTGTAAAATACAGCAAGTTACTTCATTTTATTTCAATTCAATATGTTTAAGAATTCCAAGTGTACGATCAAAAAGTTGGACTGAAACATAACTCTGGACACTTAATTTCAGAAGTGATACTCAGAGTGCAGAGAAATTAAGTATACAAAAATGTGTCTTTATCCTCACCTCTTACTGGAGAAGATTTAACTCTTTTCATCACTTAAATAAACAGGGTAGCATTCTTATTGTCATATTAACTATTTCAAGATACCTGTACCACCTTATCCTTTAGGATAAGAACACTTTTCTCAAAATAAAGACCATGTATGCCCACATTTATCAAGCTAAATCTTTATTCAACAAGACCTTCCTCAAAGTAATTCTAGTTCACTGTTTTACATAAAAACAAGGATTATAACTAGAACTATAGGTCAAGCTTTTTTAGACTAACTATAACCAATACAATTTGGGAAATGTTAACTATTCAATTAAAAAAATGACATTACAGGCTCATTTTGTGGCATGTTATAGTGCCAGTTTATATGTATATAGGTGATAAAAACGTACTACTTTTCCCACTATGTATTGCATTCTAAAATGGTGGTCATGTCTGCCTATGATTCAAAAAAAAAAAGATACAATTTAAAATTCTGTGCTGAATACATGTTGTTCAAGTTAAAAGAATGGATAACTGTATTAAAAACTAAACCAAACCTCTAGTATAGCCACAGAAATGCCACTCTGGACTCGGAAAAAGGCAAAGAAAGGAAGCTACGGCTAGCCCTAGCACACTACAATGCCAACATGGAGGGCAACACCCAACAAGCTGCCTCATTTAGGTCTGTACATAGTGACTGCTCCAGATCCACTAGAAGCAGCGGTTCAATCACCAGGAATCTGGCCGAGGTGAAACTTTCGTAGATAAACGCTCGAAGCAGCGGTACAAGTCTGCCCGTCCAAGCCTGGCTACTCACAAGGGGTGAAAGCGGAGCCCTTCCTCCCTGGCATGAGCTCCGCTCTCTCGGCAGGTATGAAAACAAAGGCTCTCGAGTCACTTTCACTGTTCCAAGCGGGAGGCTGAACGGAAAGGGGCTGTCTCGGGCCGCAGGCCAGTTCGCCCGGCCCTGCTCTCTGAGGCAGGACTGAGGAGCTCCCACCGCTCGGCTCGCTTCAGCTGGGGGTTCGCCTCACAACCGCTCTCCAGACGGCTGTGCTCCGGGGCCCAACCCCTCCACGGGCCGCGGCCCTGCCGCGAGCCGCCAACGGGAGGACACTTCTCCGACACGCGTGGGGCTGTGCAGAGCGCGGGCTCCTCGGCGGGGCCGGAAAGCGTCCCCCGCTCTGTCCGGTCGAGCCTCTCCGCCAGCCGGAGCCCTGCGCTGGGTCCAGCGGGCCGGGCCTGAAGGTGACTCCCCAGCTCGGCTCGGCTTCCCTCCCTCCCAGACCCCAGGGTCCCACCGCAGCCCGCGCACAAAGGGCCGCTCCGCTGGCGGCGCCATGCGGCAGCGCTGGGCCCTGGGCACTCACCGGCGGCGGCCGCACCTTGCAGATGCCGGTTTGCTCGGCGATGGGTCGGATCTTGTGGATGAAGGCGAAGGGGTCGGCGAACTCCTCCCAGCTGGGCTCGAACACGGGGCACTCGGGCGGCGGCAAGAACTCGGCCATGGCCGGGCTAGGGCACCGGCAGCTCCTCAGCTAGCTGCCTCCAAACAATCCTCTAACAGACGCTGGTCGCCGAGCGCCGCCAGAACGGGCCGTGCACCTCCGCCGAGTCGGGAGAGAAAAGAGTCCGGCTGGCCGGGCGCCGTGGCGAACCCCCTGCCCCTCCGCCTGGGGGAAAGAGCGTGCCCCAGAGGCTCCCGCGCCCCCATGTGGCGCCCCCATTGGGCCTCGGTTTCCCAGCCGCAGGTCATGCGGTGTCTGGTGCTCACAACCCCCATCAAGGCCCCTCTCTTACAGAGAGAGAACTCACAGGTACACGTGGTCTGTTGGAGACGGGGCTCTGTTGCCTACATTAGAATACAAGCTACTAGGGTTATAAAAATTAGAAGCCCCTCGATTTCCAGTGTTTGATGCAATATTAAATAATTCCCTAAAAGAGGCCCTGGTCGCTATAACTAGGGGCCCAAGATCATGGTCACTCCGACCCATTTGTTATCCATCCCTGGGGTTCTTTCCACAACACAGAGTGCAGGACACATATCTCCGGGGCTACTCGCAATCCTTATGCAGGGTTTAATTTCTTTTGCTTCTACCTGGAGTTCAGTTTTTCCCAGATATCTGATTTTTTTTCCCTGCTATTAGAGAGACAAGGTGGATGAGGAAATATCTTTTATTGGACCAACTTCTGTAGGTGAGAGAGACAAACTATCAATATGACAGGCATAGACTCACCCAAACCCAGGAAAGATTAGGAGCCTGCTTCTAATAGTGTAAGGGCTACGTAAAGAAGAAAGGGCTAGTCTACATTAGAAGCACTATATTGGCACAGCTGCAGTGTTTCTGGTGAAGATGCTCTATGCCAGCCCCACAAGCAGCAGTAGCTGTTTCGACATAGCACTGTCCATACCAGTGCTTAAGTCAGTGTAATTTACATCACTTCGGGGGTGAGGGGGAGGATTCACACTCTGAGTGACGTAAATTATACCAAAGTAAGTGATAGTGTAGACTTGGCCTAAGATGTAAATTTAAACTGTTTTAGTTAAACCAGTACAAACATCAAGTGTGGATACTCCTACTAAAGTGGCTTTCTTTAGTTTAGTTTACACTGATTAAGAACTTCTAGGTAAACCCAAATAAGCTATTCTTAAACTGAAATAAGTGCCATGCAGGGGTTTGCACCAGTTTAATGAAATCGGTTTTAAAAATGATTTAAGCTAAACTGGTGCAACTTGCCTGTGTAGACAAGGCCACAATTCTAGAGAGAAATGAGACACACTAGTAAAAGGAACTTCTGGTCATGGGAAGCAGTAGATGTGATATATCTTGATTTCAGTAACGCTTTTGGCAATAAGCAAACTATTATAATTTTATTAGACCACATTTCCCTAAGGTGGGTGCACAACTGGTTGAAAGACCATATTCAAAGAGTAGTTATGAATGATTCAGTGTCAAACTGGGAAGGAGCATCTAATGCAGGGGTAGGAAACCTATGGCACAGGTGCCAAAGGCGGCACACAAGCTGATTTTCAGTGGCACTCACGCTGCCCTGGTCCTGGCTACCAGAATGGGAGGCTCTGCATTCTAATTTAATTTTAATGAAGCTTCTTAAACATTTTAAAAACCTTATTTACTTTACATATAACAATAGTTTAGTTATGTATTATAGACTTATAGAAACAGACCTTCTAAAATGTTAAAATGTATTACTGGCACGCGAAACCTTAAATTAGAGTGAAACAATGAAGACTCAGCACATCACTTCTGAAAGGTTGCCGACCCCTGATCTAATGGGTTACCGCAGGGGTCAGTCCCAGATTTGGTACTATTCAATATTTTCATTAATGACACGGATAATAGAGTGCAGAGTATGTTTATAAAATCTGCAGCTGACACCAAGATGGCAGAGGCTACAAAAACTTTGGAGGATAGCATTAGAATTTAAAAGCAGCAAAGAGTCCTGTGGCACCTTACAGACTAACAGACGTATTGGAGCATGAGCTTTCATGGGTGAATACCCGTTTTGTTGGATGCATGACATGCATGCATCCGATGAACTGGGTATTCACCCACGAAAGCTCATGCTACAATACGTCTGTTAGTATATAAGGTGCCACAGGACTCTTTGCTGCCTTTACAGATCTAGACTAACACGGCTACCCCTCTGATACTTGATTAGAATTTTAAACGATCTTGACAAATTGGAGAATAGGTCTGAATTCAACAAGACACGTGCAAGGTACTTCACTTAGGAAAGAAACATCAACTGCACAACTACAAAATAGGGAATAATTGGCCATGTGGTGGTACTGCTGAAAAGGATCTGGAGGTAATAATAGGTCAAAAATTGAATATGAGTCAACAATGTGATGCAGCTTCAAAAAGCATTCTGTGGTGTATTAACAGGAGTGTTGTATGTAAGACACAGGAGGTAACTGTCGCACTCTACTTGGCACTGCTGAGGTCCCAGCTGGAGTACTGTGTCCAATTCTGGACACTACACTTTAGGAAGATATGAACAAATTGGAGAGAGTCCAGAGGATAGCAACAAATATGATAAAATCTTTAGAATACCTGTCTTATGAGGAAAGATTTAAAAAACTGGACATGTTCAGCCTTGAGGAAAGAAGACTGAGGGAGAACATGATAGCCTTCAAATACATTTAAGGGCTGTTATAAAGAGAACAGTAGCTAACTGTGCTCCATGTCCGCTGAAGGTAGGACAAGAAGTAATGGGATTAGTTTGCAGCAAGGGAGAGTTAGGTTAGATATTAGGAAACACTATCTAACTAAAAAGGTGGTTAAGCTCTGGAATAGACTTTGAAGGGAAGTTGTGGAATCTCCATAATTGGAGGTTTTTAAAAAACAGGTTGCAAAAACACCTGTCAGGGATGATTTAGGTTTACTTGGTCTTGCCACAGTGCAGGGGCTAGACTTGGTGACTCCTCAAAGTCCCCTCCAGTCTAACGTTTCTATGATTGTATGAAACTTGAAGAAAGATATGGTCCCTGGCCCCAAAGAATTAGTCCTCTAAAACAGACATTAGAGCCAATACGAAGCAAAATTTGGAACTGGAATCACAAATTACACTTGACTTGCAAAATGTAGTTTCTGGCATACAATATGTCTGCTCTGGGTAAAATGTTTATTTGTCATTATTGTCCATTGTGTAGTGTGGGCTTGCTAATCTCTCCCCTCCTTCCCCCGGAATATATACAGTTTTTCTTCATCATGTTTTAATGGAATGTCCTCTCAGTTCTGATCATTTGAGGGGCTTTGTTTTCTTGTTTTTTGCACTCCCTGTAATCTGGATAGAGAGCAGAAAGCACCTCTCTGTTTCACTGTCCTCCCTCACACTGGTTGCACTCCTCCTCTCTGGGGCTTGCACTGTACTTTGTATTCCATTTTTGATCCCTCATTCTGTTTTTGGTAAGAGTCCCATTTGGTCATTTAGTTTTAAATGACTATAATTGCAACAGACTGCTGCTGAAAGACTTTGCAGAAGAATCTTTAGTTCTGAGAGGCAGCCATCTCCTTGATTTATAAGGACTGTACTCCATTAAGGCATATGAATCTATGACAACATTGGTAGCATTTCTCTCTATTTGAGTGAACAATGGTGGCTGACTTTGTTCATGGTTTTTCTTTCTTTTGGGAAGTGTTTACTTTAGGGACAGTTGCAATTACAGATTCCCTTCACTTCTCCTGCTAAAGGGGTTCCCTAGGAGTCTCCGTGGATTAGTTCCATCCAGGCAACTGAAGCCACACGGGTCTCCAAGCCACCTTTTCTCCCTTTATGATGTATGTTTACATCTGCGGAGGGATCTGCCACAGCTGACAGCCACCCCAGCATCGGCACTTTTTTTTTTAAAGAGCCTCTCTGTTCTCTGGGATAGGCTAGGGGCTGGGGCAGCGTCACAGGGGGAGCCCCAGTCGGTTTCATTGTCTCTGCAAAGGCTCAAGCCAGTGCAGTGAGGAAAGTGGAAACCACAGCAATGTTGAACTATGTATTTCCAGCATGCTTGCTACATGGCAGAAGGGAAAGCACCAGCAGTGCTACTGCCCATGCAGGCACCTATCCTGCATGTAGTAGGAAACCCTGGAACAATAGGGGATGGGATCTGAACAGGGGACTGCCTGAGCTGCTGCTCAGCTGTGGATGAAGAGGTTGTGAGGCTCTCTAGGTAGGAGAGAAGCCACTGTGCTCTCCTGTAGGGTAGGGAACATTCAATTAGAAGTTAGAATTTGGTTAGAAAGTGCCACATCCCTGACAGAGCAAGAACTGCAAAGGGATAAGAGCAACATTTCCTTCTGGGCTGGACTCCCACATATAAAGTCTGCGCCTTCCCCCAAGACAAGAAGAGACCCCCGATCCAAAGCAGAACTTTTATCTGCTCCTTCCACCTCCCACAGCAGAAAATGTGATCCTCACTTAATGGGAATACCATAAAGCTGTGCACAAACATTTGACTTTTGATTCTGCAACATGATAGTGCTAGGGCAGGGGGTTCTCAAAATTCATTCTGACAACAAAGTTACTACATGACCCCGGGGGCGGGGGCAGAGCCCAAGCCCTTGCCACCCTGGGTGGCGGGAAGAGAGGGTGGCAGTGCGAGTCCTGCTGTTCCACATGGGGCTGAAGCTAGGGCTTCAGCTTCAGCCCTGGGTCCCAGCAAATCTAATACTGGCCCTGGTGACCCCATTAAAATAGGGTCCCAACCCACTTGAGGTCCTGAACCACAATTTGAGAACTGCTGTGCTAGGGACAAGGCTTTTGGAGCTCCAGCTGTCCAGCAGATTTTCCCCAGGCCACATGCTCACAGTCTGCTGCAGAGCCAAGCAAGGAGAGGCCTTTCTGGGAGTAAGGGCACAAAATCAGACACACACCCAGACCCTAAAGTAATTGTACATGCAAGGTCATGCCACATGGAAGATGTTGTTTTATACAATGGGGGGAAGTGAGGGGCTCATGCCAGCCTTCCAAGGGCCACAGAACACAAAACCCAGAAAACATTTCCAAGGCAACTTAAGTTCCTCCATCCCACACAACCCATAGGACCCCCACCCCTAACATCCCACACAGTCCATGGGGCCCTCACCCCCAGCATCCCACACAGCCCATGGAGCCCCGCCCCCACAACGTGGATGCCCTCAGAACCCCAAGCCCATGCTCCCTTCCTTCCACATAGCCCATCCCCTGTCCTGCAGCGTAGGCTCCCCTCTGCTTGGGCCAAAGGGCCCTGAGACCTCCGGGGCAGCCAGCGGGGGCTGGGCGCTCCGTCAATCGGGGACGGATGCAGAGCGAGAACGCTCGTTCTAGGACCCCGGGGCGCAGCAGTCGCTGCACGTAGCACACGTGTGCGGCCTCGGTGGGAGGAGGGGCAGCCCGCCCCGCCCCAGGCCAGCCTCGCTCCTGCCCCGCCCACCGCCGGTACGGAGTTGGACGATACAGGAGTCGCTGTACTGCGGGGCAGTTGGTAGCCGCACCGTCTCTGTTCTGCCTCTGCCCCCTCGCACCCACCCCCCGCACTGTCTGGCTTCCCCAGTCCCCCCTAGTCCTCTGTCTGCCCACGTTCCCTCTTGGCGCTGCCTGTCTCCTACCCCAGTTCCCTCCTCCCGGTGCCTGCCAGCTCCCTTTCTGCTGCCTACCCCCCGTTTCCGCTACCTGCTCTCCCATTTCCTGTTGCCTGCTCCCATCTCCCACATTCCCATTGCCCCCTTTTCAGCTGCCAGACCCCACATCCCCTATGCCTGCCCCCCTGTATCCTCCTCTTCCCACTGCCTGGCCTCTCCCCATTTACTCAACCTGCCCCCCATTCCTCCTTCCTGCTGCCTGCCCTCCCCACATTCACTTACCTGCCTCCCATGCCCTTCCCACTACCTGCCCTCCACCCATTCCTCCTTCCGTCCTGTCTGATCCCCCACATTCCCACTACCTGCCCCCATCCACATTCCTTCCTGCCTGCCCCTCATTCCCCCTTCCAGCTGCCTGCCTCCTTCCCTCCATCCCCCCTCCTACTTCCTGGCCTCCCCAGTCCTCCCCATTCCTTCTGCCTGTCCCTCCCCCTTTCCTGCTGACCACTCCCCCTTTCTGCTGCCTGTCCCATCCCCCCTTTCCGCTATCTGCTCCCACATTCCCTGCTGCCTGCCTCATCTCCCACATTCCCCACTGCCCCCTTTCAGCCACCTGCCCCCCACATTCCCTATGCCTGCCCTCTATTCCCCCATTCCTGCTGTCCTTCCCCCGTTCCTTCTTCCTGCTGCCTACCCCCCCCCTTCTGCCTACACCTTTGTGATGGATTTGGTCACAGAGACCCCCTTGGGACTGTCACCTGAGCCCATCTTCCCTATCAGCTTGGGACTTCCAGAACCCTGTCTTGTTGAGCCAGACACTCTAGCCTGCTGCAAACACAGACCCGGAGTTTGGACTATGCCCCCAAAGCTGCAGGCTTTAAATGAAAACAGCTCAGCAGGTTACCTATCTTCAGCAACCAGACACCCAGTTCCCAATGGGATCCAAATCCTAAATAAATCCGTTTTACTCCGTATAAAGCTTATACAGGGTAAATTCATAAATTGTCCACCCTCTATAACACTGATAGAGAGACATGCACAACTGTTTGCTCCACCAGGTATTAATCACTTCCTCTGGGTTTATTAATAAAAGTGATTTTATTAAGTATAAAAAGTAGGATTTAAGTGGTTTCAAATAATAACAGACAGAACAAAGTGAATCACAAACCAAAATAAAACAAAACTCACAGGTCTAAGCCTATTACATTAAGAAACTGGTTATAGGTAGTATCTCACCCTCAGAGATGTTCCAATAAGCTTCTTTCACAGACTAGACTCCTTACTAGTCTGGGCCTAATCCTTTCCCCCAGTACAGTCCTTGTTAGTTCCAGCAGTCATCTCAGGTGGCAAGCAAGGGCTTTCTCATGATTGACAGCTTCTTTTGTTCTGCTGCACTCCCTTTTATAGCTTTGGCACAAGACAGGAATCTTTTGTCTCTCTGGATCCCCACCCCTCCTTCTAAATGGAAAAGTCCCAGATTTAAGATGGATTTCATTATCAGGTGATGTGGTCACATGTAAGACCTCTTGTCTCCATTCTTTTTGGGTTGGCACGCAATGTCTGGCCCAGTGAAGCTTGTGCAGGAGGATCATTGCTTCAGTGCTGGTGACACTGGCTTCAGCGAGGATGCTGTGGTTAGTGCAGCAATCTTGACGTGAAGGAGCTTCCGGTGGCATCATTGGTGGTACCTCTCCAGACTCTTGCAGTGCTGTCAATAGGTCACCTAGGTTTTGCATCCATAGAGGAGTTTACGAACAACAATTGTCTTACAGACCTGAATCTTGGTGTCCTGCCATAGGTCAGAGTCCGTGAAATGCATCAGAGCAATTTCCCAACGGAAGTACTTGCGCACTGGATCCTTTGCTGGATCTCACTGTCAATTTTTGTGTTTTGAGAAAGTTAGCTACCGAGGTAGCAAAAGTGCTTGACTGTCTCCAAAGTCTATCCCTCAATGGCAATTTGTGGTGGGTCATGTGCAAGGCCTGAAGCAGACTGATAGAGTATCTTAGTCTTCTCAATACTGAGTGAGAGTCCTAGGCTTTGGTAAACTTGCACAAGGAAATCCAGTATGGACTGAAGGTCATTCTCAGTGTGTGTGTGGATGACACAGTCAGCAGCATACTGATGATCAGTAATGGATGCCCTGAAGACTTTGGACTTCGACTTTAGACTTATTATAATATTGGTTTTAACAATATCATAAAGTGTCTCCCATATTTTATACAGTGACAAAAGTTTTTAGGGAAAAATACCAACTTTTTTCAGTGTATTTGAAATTTTCATTTTGAAATTTTGTTGAATTCTAACTTTTGGGTTTTCACTTTACTTGCACTTGAAAAAAAGAGAGAAAAGTAAACACAAAGAAAATGGAGGAAAACATCTCTATTTTACTTGAAAAATGGGACAAAAGTTTTTTTTAGTTCAAATTTTAACTTTCCTCCCACTTTTTCAGTGTGGTAAATGGGGACATTTTTACTTTTTCCCAATGGAAAAGTGTAAAAAAAAGATTTTTAAAAATTAAAATGTTAGCAAAAGTAACATTCCTCTTACCCATCCGTCTCCCCTTTTTACTGTTTTCTACCTTTTCCCATTGAAACCCTGAAAGTGGAAAACCTTTTTTTTTTTTAATTGTTTTCAGCAACAGATTTGAAAAATGACCAGAAGGACCTGTTCTTAAAGTTTCAACTTTCTTATAATGCTTTTTTTGTGCAGAACTACAGATAAAATGGAGGGAAGATCAACACACAATTTTTATGACTGGGCTGCTCCTAGGGAAATCTAGTGTCTGGCACCAGGGTCAAGCTCCAATGCCGAAACATTAAAAATTAATCTGTTACTATTTGGCTCTATGGAGCAAGCTGCTTGGCTGCTCTGAGTTGTGTGTGACTCACAGCAACTGCACAGGTGAAGTCATGGATCTTTGCTGCATATCGTGAATGGACTGCAGTCTTTGAACCATGATGGCAAGCCTAGTGGGTCATGTAGGAAGGGGTGTGGAGAGCTTTGCAGCAGATGGGTGTCCCACTCAATCCTTAAGATGTTTTAATGGCCTTTAGCTGACCCACCAGGAGTTCAGCAGCTATTCTCTGGCTACTTGGTAGTGGGCCTTCAGCAGTTTGTCAACCTTTACTAAAATTCAAATATTCCTCCAAATCCCACATCACAGGTCCCTCCCCACTTCCAAAACCCATCACCTCACTGCACTGCCTCCCACTGGTATGTGCCGTGCAACATAATGGATCATCCCAGAAGTTTAGTATTGAAAACTAGTTAATGGATGGCATTGTCAAAGAATTTGGGTTTCCAAACAAAGTGAGAATAATTTTGGGGTATTGTGCTGGGAACTCATTTTGCACAACCCCAGTTTCTGCCCTATACAGTGTCACTGACCTAGGCCAGTGGGGTACAGGAGTCTAGTCCTATTGGTATCCAGGAAGTGGGCGGGCGAAGCTTCCCACTGCTAAAGGACCTTCCCCCAGCCTAAGGGGAGGATCCACAGGTCTGTGACACCAAATAATTGCGTGGGACAACCAATGAGAAAATCAGGATCGGGAGTGAGGTCATAGGGCTAAATGAAGGGAACCTGATGGGGACACCAAGCAAAGAATCCCAGACAACGCCCACTGCTCCTCGAAGGCATCAAGGGAGCCAGTGGACGCCGCCCAGAGGAACTCTGCCCGGATGCCTGAACGAACAGAGGAGCAGAAATAGGCCCCACAGTTGCAGGAAATCCTGTCGGCCAACCTTCTCTCCCTGGTGTTGTAGATGGCTAGTTTGGCCAGGGCCAAGAGGAGGTTGACAAGGAGATCCCGCGACTTTGTGGGGCCACGGATGGGGAGTGTGTAGATAAACATGTGAGGGGAAAAGTGCAACTAAAAACACAACAAGAGATCCAAGAGGAGCGGAACAGGGGCTGCAACCTGGCGCACTCTAAATAAATGTGCGCCAGGGTCTCCTTCATGCCGCAAAAGGGGCAGGTGTTGGGGACAGGGATAAACCATGCCAAGTACACACCTGTGCTCACGGCCCCGTGAAAGAGCTGCCAACTGACATCCCCGGCAGGCTTTGGGACCAGGGCAGAGTATAAGCTGGCCCACTGGGGCTTCTCACCCTCAAGAGGTGGCAGGAGCTCCCGCCACTTTGTATCGGGGTGGGACGCGAGGGGAGGCAGTGAAGAGGGTGGAGCACGAGCATATACAGATGTTTCCTCAGCGTGGTCTGGACAGAACCGGCTGCACATCATGCAGCCGGCTTGCAGTGAAAGGGTGGGGGAGGCTGATTGGGTCCATGGGGCAGAGGTCCATGGGGCAGAGGCTGATTGGGTCCAATAAACAGGTCTGTGGGGACTGGGGTGGAGGGTGGGCGGGGCGTGTCCTCTCACAGGACCCGGTCAAGGTAGGCCTGAGCAGCGGGCAGCAAAGCAGCCCTCACCTTCTGAAGTACACACTGGGGAGTACAAGGTCTGGAGAGCCCCATGAGCTGAGCAAGCGTCAGGGCATCCAGTCAGTCTCCCCGGTCGTAGTCCAGGAGGTCTCCGACCCTGGTGACTCCCGCCAAGACCAGCCTCCGGCGCACCGCGGGGGACTCCGCCACCTGCACATGAAGCTGGGGGATGTGTAGCAGGGGCTCCGCGAGGAGATCAGCCCCCACGGTGGCCGCCACGGATCTGGTCATTGAAAAGAGCTTCCAGGTCCGGAGGAGGTCTTGGTAGAAGTCCGGCAGCCCGGAGAGGTCTCGCGGAAGACCTCTCGGATGGAGGTAAAAGAGCTGCCGGTCGTATCGGAGCCCTCGGAAGCGGCGGAGGAAGGCGTGCGCCAGTATGTTCCATGCCTGACTACCTGCACCATATTTTTTTCTCTGCAGGGCCTGGAGGCAGAAGACATGGATCTGAGTGTGTAGGCACTTCAGGCCCTGCCCCCCCTTCCTCCAGGGGCAGGTGGAGGACCCCTGCAGGGACCCAGTACATTCCTGGCCAAAAGAACTCCAGAATTGCCGTCCGGAGGTTGGCCAGGAAACCTGGGGCCGGGACCAGGGTGTTGAGCCGGTACTAGAGCATGGATAGGACCAGTTGATTAAGCACCAGTGCCCTTCCTCGAGTCCTGTCCATTTCCGGAGCCACTCCGTCACCCTGCCCTCTAAACCATACCAGTTCTCCGGCGGAGACGGATGCGTGGCAGAAAAGTAAACGCCGAGATAGAGCTGCGGACCCGCGCTCCACCAGATGGCCTGAAGCACGGGTGAGAGAGAGCTCACCTGCCACCCGTCCCCGCCCACCAGGCCAGAGCGTTTGACCCAGTTGACCCAGGTGGAGGAGGCCGCCAAGTAGATGGCCTGGCAAGCCTCCACCTGCACCAAGTCGCCTGGGTCCTGGACCATGAGGAGCACATCATTGGCATATGCTGAAAGGACCAGCCACTGCTCCAGCTCTCGAAGCACCAACCCTGTCAGCCTCCGGCGGAGTAGACAGAGGAAGGGCTCGATTGCCAGAACGTACAACTGACCCAAGAGGGGACACCCCTGCCGCACTACCCGCCTGAAGCTGACCGGCTCAGTCAGGGTCCAGTTGAGCCTGACCAGACACTCCCCAGAAGCATATAGCACCTGGAGAAAACTCACAAACCAGGGTCCAAAGCTGAACGCTCGCAGAGTGCTCAGGAGATACCCATGGTCCACCCTGTCAAACGCCTTCTCCTGATCCAGGGACAAGAGGGCGAATGACAGATCATCCCTACACCCTAATTCCAGAAGGTCCCAGACCAGATACAAGTTATCAAAGATTGTGCGGCCCCGGACGGTGTAGTTCTGGTCTGGGTGGACCATGTCTGCCAGCACGGACCCTAGCAGCATCGAGATGGCCTTCGCAATGATTTTGTAGTCTGTGCTGAGGAGCGAGATGGGACGCCAATTCCGTAAGTTGCGGAGGTCCTCCCTCTTTGGCAATAAGGCGAGCACAGCTCACCTGCACGAGAGAGGGAGGACCCCGCTCTGCAAAGACTCGGCCCAGATCTACCAGTCGGTAGATTCCCAAACACGCGGAAACTCCAATCAGCCTGTCTCATGCCCAGAGATTAATTGTTGGCATTCCAAAGGCCTTCCGCGAACACTTGCCGAGTGAGCTGCGCAGCTTTCTAGGGTGGGTCCCCTGGGTGTTCGCCCTGTTGACATCGGCAGTCCAATTGTCCCATGTAACAGTCCGCAAGCATAGATCGGTTATCCAGGAAGAAAAGTTGCCTTAGATGGCCCTGTCTCCCAACATCTCTACCGATCCGGGAGGTCCCGTCCTCCGTCCACATTGCAGGCAGGTGACAGTTTCTCTCCCCCCTTTTTCTCCTCGAGGTGTAGAAAGAAGTGGACCGCATCATCTCCGAAGGAGCAATGCAGTGACAAAGCACCCGGCTGATTTCGAGGCCGAGCTCCTCCCACTTCTCCCGCTATCCTCTTGCAGATGGATGTATCCTCGGCCCCCAGCAGACCTCTTCTCCAGGTCCAAACCCCCGTTCAACTCTTATCGCCGCATTCCCTCCCCTGCTGCCTAAGTATAGCGCGCCGAAACCCAGCACGCACCTTCCCCAGTCCCACACACCCCCCGCCGAGTAAAGGGCACCTCGCTTCCAGCCACCAGAACTCCCGGGAAGGAGTTCACATATAGCGCCGGTATCCTCTAGCACATATATTAAATGCCAAGGCTGCCCAGAGCTCTCCACGCACAGAGAGGCCGTTCACTGGCATGGTGATGATCTGAAAGGGCCGGCCAAACGCGAATGGCTTGTGAAAGGTGAAGATGTAAGTAAATGCGTCCAGCTGGGCTGCACGTACCAATGGCCTCCACTCGGAACAAATGAATGCGAGACTCTCCTGTGATGTCACACAACGTCCACCAGGTTGGATGGGCTCAATGATCTTCCAGGAGACGGTCCGCAGTCAGCCAGGCATGCTTTCCCCAAGTGGTCTCGTTCTGATGTGTAGTCCCGCCGACCCAGGGACTCACGAGGATCCGGGGAGCCGAGAAGCGGTGATATTATGCCTCTGAATAAACACAATCTCTCTGCCATTCGGCGTAACCATTGATCATTAACCCAATCCCCTCCATGCGACCGGATCCAGCAAGTGGCCGGCCAGCCTTGCGACCAGCACTGAGCCGTTTCGGGAAACAGGTGTCGCCACGCAGCCTGCACGAGAGGTACTAAGAGACCCACTCCAGCCGCCAGCTAGCTTCAGCGGCCGGATCCGGATGTCCCTGCAGAAAACCCACAGATACCCTCCCGAGGAAGCAGAGCACCTGGTCCTGCGAGACCCATCCTATAGGCCCTGTCTTATGTGGCCCAAGATGATCGTGCCATTGAGAGGTGGGTGATCCTCCTCAACATCCCGCCTCCGTCAGGCCGCGCAGCAATCCGTGACCTACCCCGTAGGTGAGTAAAGAGTCATGGAAGAAGCGGACCTGCTGGTAGGCTGCGGCAATCTGCTTCCCGGTCTTCTTACCCTCCCCCATGAGGTCCCTCGCGGACCGGAGGATCTGATGGAAATCTCCCTACCGCTGGAGCGCAAGCTGGACCTTGTTACGGGAGCCACGGACGTCCTTGAGGAACTCTCGCAGCTCCTCCCTCAGCGCATGGGGGGGCGGAGTCACTGATCTAAGACTTTCCCCCAGTGGAGCTCCCGTCACAGCCCCATGGCCCACCAAGGTGGGCAGGCAGGGGGCAGACCCCTGACGTGGCGTCCGGTGGGCTGATGCAACGTGGCCTGCCCTATTCCCCGGTTCAACAGGGGGCAGTGGAAGGAAAAAAGCAGCCCCTGATGGGTCGGGACAGGGAAAAACTACTAAGGCTGCTCCCTGGGGGGTATTCCCAGGGGCAGCACTGGCAACACAGGAGGTGGAGGGGACAAGGACGGGGCTGGCATCAGGGATAGGGCAAGGGACAGGAGTAGGGGCAGGGCAGGGATCAGGAAGAGAATCGGGGAGGGGGGCAGAAGCAGGATCCTGAGCCTCAACAGTTGGGCCACTTGAAGGTGGCCCCTCTTGGTCAGGTTCAGGGATCTCGGGAGTGGGAAGGGGACCCTCAATGATGCTGGGCTCAGCCACGGCATCCGGAGATGGAAGGCTGTCAATGGGGTCTCCGCCCGGGAAGAAGGTCGGGCGCTCCACACCCAAGAGGGACACCCATGGGAATCGAGTCCCGGCAGCGGGGCACCGGGCGTCGCCTCAATGGGCTCGGTGGCCATCAGCAGGGTGCCACCTGCAGCCGGGCTGATGGAAGACCCCAGGGGACCCTCAGAGGCGGGAGCAGAAGCAGCAGTCAGGGGAAGGGAACACGGGGACAGGGAGACCGGGGTGAGGTCGCTCAGATCGAGGCCCACCAGCAGAGGGCGTGACTGGGGTCAGACCCAGGGCCTTGATCTCTTTGTAAATGGAAGAGAGATCACCGTCCGCCACCCCAGGGCCCTCCCCACCAGCACCCAAAGCGACGCCCACCTCGGCGCTCGCAGGGGCTTCAGATGGTAAGGGGGTGAGAGGGGCTCACTCGGGGTCTTCCACAGGAAGGGACCCTGGAGGAGGGGCGGTGTTACCTTCTGATGCTGCCATGGTGTCACCAGCCGGCACCACAGAACGGGAGTCATCAGGGGGCAAAGCGGAAGGCTTGTCATTGGTGCCCCCCTTCCTGCTCTTCCAGGGGGTCTCTGAATCCAAAGGATGTAACGGAGCCCGAGCCTTCCACTTGCCCCGCTTCCCCTGCACTAAGGACCAGCCCTCCATGGCATCAGCCGGGGGCTGACTAACAGGAGTCGGGTTGGGGGACAAGGGCAATGGCTCAGGGACTCGGGGAAGCAGTGGGAGGGTAGCAGGAATGAGGGAGGATTCTCTCTGGGGCGAGCCCTCTCCCACGCCCGGCGGTATCTCCTCCGCACCTTCCTCCACAGCGGTGGACCAAGAAGGAGGAGGGGCAGCTTCAGGTGCCGGGCAGCCAGGGGCATCGGCGATGACAGGGCTGGCGCCTTGCCAGGGCTCGGGGGGTCCCGGATGCTCCTCCTTGCTGGGCCAAGGGGCAGTCCCTCCGGATGTGCCCCATCACCCAGCAGAGGTAGCACCGGACATCCCCTGTTGAATAATGCACCCAGTAGTGGGCTCTTTGGTAGGGGACCAGAAAGGACTCCTCGAGCGCCTCTCTGTCACGCACAGCTGGCTGCAGTTGAAGCTGCACTTGCCGGCGGAACGAGAGGACGTGACGGAGAGCAGGGTCCTTGCAGCCCAACGGGAGAGGGCTGATGACGGAGATAGACTGCCCCAGGGCAGAGAGGGTGGGCAGCAGGGTGACATTGGACAGGAAGGGAGGGACGGAGGTCAGGATCAAGCAGACCCCCAGGTCTTCCAATGGCTATAGGGGGATGAACATGCTCCCCACTGCCAGGCCCATCTCTACTGCCTCCTGGGCGCCGGCCTCCGATGCCAGGAAGAAGACCACCCACCCGTACATTTTGGAGGCCGCCACAATGGCCGTGGGCCCCATCACCCTCGCCAATGCCTGCACGTAGTTCTCCACATGGGGCGAGGCGGGCACCAGGAGGCAACGGACGCCGTGCTTCCTGATCAAGGTGTGAAGGGGCCCCGGCTGCTATAGATGGTAGTGGAAGTGGCAGTCAGAGGAGCAGCGACAGGTGAGGGGGCCGCTGCCACCTGGGCTTATGCCCTGGGGGCCGGGGGAGGGACACCCTCAGAGCTGGTGGAGGGAGAAGCAGGGAGAGATGCCGCAGCCAGTAGTGGGGCTCCGGCAGCGGAGGCAGTCTCTGTCATGGAGGGCCTGGCCTTTGTAGCGGGGCCCTTACCCTTTTTCCCACCCTGACCTTTCCCACTGGCTGGGGGGGCTCCCCTGAATCGGAAGGGGCGAGGGACGTGGCAGCAGTGGAAATCTCCCCGGTACTCACTGCTGCCGGTGCCTCAGTGGGGGCGGTGGTAGGTGGATCGGCAGCGGCGGTCGAGGTAGAGGCTTGGGGAATGGACACTGGGGCAGGTGGAGGAGGGGCGGTGGAAGCATTGCGAGGGGTCTCCCCCACCGCGTCCCCCACCATAACGAGAGCGGGAAGGAGGACAAACAGCGAGGAGAGGGGGAGAGAGGATGAAACCACCCTTCCCCGCTAGGCTGCAGGCAGGGGAGGAGGGTGCCAGAAAGAGAAGGCTAAAGGGGTGTGGGGAGCAAACAAGGACCTAGGGGTGGGAGGGTGACAGTCACTGACTCAGAGAGGATTTCCGGCTCCTCTAGCTGCACTAGGGAATCGGGGGGGATAACGGCATGGGGGGTGCAGTTAACAAGGGCAAACTCAAATGGGGGAAGGGCACAAGTGCATGGTAGGGGGCATGGGCGCATGAGGGGAGGGGTTAATCAGGGCTGGGGGATCACGGGGGCGGGAAAGGTTGAGCTAGGAATGGGGCAGAGGGACCAGGGGGCTAGCTGCAGGGCTGGGACAGGACAATCAGGGCCGCTGAGGTAAATGGGTGGGGCAGATAAATGTGGCAAAGGGAAGGAGGTCAACCCAAAGGGGTGAGGGCATGTGCACTCATGGGCACTTGTGCAAAAAATCTATGGTTGGCTGCTGCTGCTGCAGGCCCAAACGGTAGAAATGGTCATGGCAAGCCAGGTGAGCAGCTCAGTCCCAGAGGCAGGAATCCAAAGGCGAAGGAAAACAGCCAGCGGGGGTGGTAGAGGGGGCAACAATGGTGGTGGGGCAAAGGGGGACACGAATGGACTGGGGGCAGACTCCATGCCACACCCCCAGTGTCCACACAAACACAGTCCAGATCCCCACCACAAGAGCACAGTTCAAAAAATACTCAGTCCTTAAGTGCCCCCTCCGTGGTGGTCTTCAGAGCCTCTATGTGGTCCTCCAGCAGCAGGCGGTCCTCTCCTTCTCCTTCTCCTCCTCCTCGGGGCTCCAACAGCTCCCCAGTAGCAAACACAGCAGCTCCAGGTGGTGGTCTGGTGGCCGGGCAGGAGGGACCCTGCTCAGAAGATGGTGGTGGTGGTGATGTCCTCAATAACAAGGGCTGGAGCTGGGGCCCCTCACTCCCCTTCTCTGGGGAGCAGGCCCCAGCAGCCCCCACCCCCCACTCAAGGGGCTGTAGGTGGAGTAACAGCAGCAACTGAGGGGGGTGGGATCCACTACCCAGCCATCAAGCAGATAGCAGAGAAAGGGCATGGGTGTTGGTGTCTAGCCCAGCCAGGGGAGCAGCTGGAGCAGTAACAACAGCAGCAGCTGCAGCGAGGGTCCAGTGCCCAGCAGGAACAGCAGCAGCAGCAGCCCTCTCCCTTCCTCCCTCTACAGCAGAGGAATCAAAGGGAAATACACTGCTGGCCACTGAAGAAGCAGGTGTCTGTTCCCTGAGTGACCAGAGCAGGGGCTGCACTAGAGTAATCAGGAACCTGCTAGAACTAATTAAGGCAGACAAGCTGATTAGAACACCTGCAGCCAATCAAGGCAGGCTAATCAGGGCACCTGGGTTTAGAAAGGACCTCACTCCAGTCAGGTGGGGAGGAGCTAGAGGAGAGGAAGTGTGTGTGAGGAGCTGGGAGCAAGAAGCACAAGGAGCTGAGAGTGAAAGGGTGTGCTCCTGGAGGACTAAGGAGCACAAGCATTATCAGACACCAGGAATAAGATCTTGTGGTGAGGATAAAGAAGGTGTTTGGAGGAGGCCATGGGGAAGTAGCCCAGGGAATTGTAGCTGTCATGCAGCTGTTACAGGAGGCACTATAGACAGCTGCAATCCACAGGGCCCTGGGCTGGAACCCGGAGTAGAGGGCGGGCCTGG
>NC_133772.1:27521369-27532304 GCF_003597395.2 Chelonoidis abingdonii | reverse complement strand
AGGTAATAAAGAAAGGTTTGGAGGAGGCCATGGGGGAATAGCAGGGATGTGTAGCTTCATGGCAGCTGTTACAGGAGGCACTATAAGACAGCTGCAATCCAACAGCGCTGGGCTGAACCCGGAGTAAGGGCGGGCCTGGGTTCCTCAAACCTCCACTCCTGATCAAGACACAGGAGAGTTGACCCAGACTGTGGGGAAGCATACTTAGGTGAGCAATCCATGCCATACGCGCAGACCCACCAAGGTAGAGAACTTTGTACAACTAGTGTGAAGAGTGGGATCTTGTGTGGGCACAGACGGCAGAAGAAAGGAGGTGATCTTAAAAAAAAAAAAGAGAGGGTTTATTTTTTTTTTCACCCAAAATGATGACTATTACAGGATGATACAGCTATTGGCGGCCCAGCAGGAGGCTTACCCGAGTCCAGCAGCTGCCAAACAGGAGGAGTCGGCTGGCAGCAAGAACGACTAGTCCTTGCTAATTGGACAGGCTTCTCAAGACCAAGCTATGTTGTGGACTATAAACCAGGTAAAGACCCTTACAGAGCTGAACCGAGCCAGATGGGACGAGACTCATACGGGCAGCCATTGGCTTGCAGAAAGACGCGGGAGGATGATGTGAGGCATACCTTCGGGTCTTGAGAGGACACCCTACGGAGAGCCTGTTCTCGCAGATCATGGTCTGGGCTATCTTGCCCCATTTTTCTGTGTGTGGAGGAGACCCAGAAGGCACTATGATCTGCCTGAAGAGGTGCTAGTAGACTACCCCAGCTGAAAGCAGAGATCCTGTCCAGATCTGGGTAACGATGCAGTGTGAGCCCAGCGTATTCACATTGTGGGGTACCAGAAACAAACCCTCCGTAGTCCCAATTGGTATGACTCATCATCAATCGCCTGAAAGTGGTTGGAACGGATCCCATCCGAAGAGATACTATATGGTTCTTGTCATCGACCGATACATGAGGGGCTACCGCAGACCTCGTGCTTGGTAAGCCGAATACCCTCCATATAATGAGGTTGTCCGCTTGTGAGAGGCAAGCAGTGAGGGAGGCTGACACCGACCATTAAGGAGAGGCACCCCGGGTTAACTAGCCAGCACCAAGCCTTGAGTTGGTGACTGCAACTCAGGGGATCACAGGTGGAAAAACGAGAGGGCTGAAGCCCAATCAGAAGCCACAAAGAGTCAGACACTGGGGAGAAGGGATCGTGATGTTAGACTGCCAACCAAGAGACCGGGAATGCTAAGCCATACAGATGTTATGCCTGTGGGAAGTGCGACAATATAGCTGCAGCAGTGCCCAATGCTGAGGAGCTTTATACAGTGTACCCAGCGAAACTGGCAGACCATGCTCCCTAATCCATTTGTGGGGTCTACTAACCCCACACTATGTACACCAACCGTAAGCTAATGGGGTAGAGACCACAGCATCGGTGATTTTGGGAGTATATCACGCTTGTCTCGGGAAGCTGTGGAGTTAGCTAGTGCTGCAGGCTAAGCATACAGGGATAACATGCTCAGGACAGTTGGTTTTTACCCACGATCCCAGTAAAATTGTAGATTCAGGGAGAACGTACTGAGGTAGCAGCAGGTGTAGTCCCTAAACTCCTGATACCTGTATATAGGAGGATTCCCAACGGTTTGCGAGACTTAATCCAGTAGGAGGATTGGAGAAAAGGTGAAAGCTAAGTTAGTAAGGCTCACAGTAGACTGTCACTCCCCAGTCTTCTCTGAAATACCGCTCACGATTTATTTCCATTCTCAGACAGGAGAAAGTCGAAAAGGAGAAGGAGGCGCTAAAGGCCGTTGGGAACCCAATACCTGGCCCAACCCAGAGGTCAACTGTCATTAAATAGATCTAAAGGTTTGTTTCTTCACTGCCAAGGGTTAAACAAAGGGAACCAACCACTGACGCAGAGGACCAATCAGCGGAAACTGGATTTTTCAAGCTCAGGGGAGAATGTTTGGGTCTGTGTCTTTTGTCTGGCCTCCAGCTATGAGAGGGTCCTATCTATCTTCAAGCTTCTAATGTTCGTTTCAAAGTGTGAGAACAAGTAGAAACAACTAATAGGCTGTTATGTTTTTTGTATTTACATGTGGTAGTTGCTGGAATGTTTAATTGTATCTCTTTTTTATAAGGCTGTTTATTCATTTTTTTTTAAGCAATTGATCCTGTAGTATTGTCATTTGTACAGAGAAATTTGATGTCTTTTTCTTTCTTTTATAATAAAGTTTCTTTTTTAAAACTGTTTGATTTTCTCTGGTTAGGTAAGGAAGAAGGAGAGAATCCTTTGTTGTATGCTTGACTAGGTTTGAATCTGCATAGCCTCGGGGGAAGGTAAAAATTGCGTCTCTGTTTTGCATTTCAAGGGTTTAAGTACAGTTGCCCAGATACCGCAGGCAGGGGAGTGGAATGAGATAAAGAGGAGATAAGGGAGGGGTTACTTCCTTTGTTGTAAGACTCAGGGCTTGATGTCTTCGGTCCCAGAGAAGTTTGGGAGACCAGAGAGAGAGCAGTCTGGAAATCATTTGGCTGGTGGCAGCGAGATCAGATCTAAGCTGGTAATTAACATTAGAAGGTATGCTAGCTTCTCAGTTTTATGAACGTGAAGTTCAAATCTGAGTAGGAAGCTATGAAGTCACTCTCGTAGGTAAGCAGACCAAGCGCTGAAAGGAGCGCACCAGGAGAAGAAGCACCTGAGTCTGACCCCACACTAACGCTTTGAACCGAGTAGAGGCAATAGAGATTGGCCCAATGCTCTTAGGCGGATTACCCGGAAGAGATAATTTGGATGGACCAGGCTGAAGACCCAAGATACACAAAACATTAGAAAGGAGGTGACTAAATAGATGGGTCCCATGGAAGGGGAAAACCAGGATCAGAACTAACTTCATAATTAAGAAGAATCTCCTGTACGGGTTGTACCAGTACAGGGGAGAAGGTACAGCAGATCTTAACGTTCAAAAACACCAGAACTCTGTTTAATTCTTCTCATAGTTTATCTTTTTGGGGGCACTTGGGATAGAGAAGCCCTGCAACGAGTCCTACGATGGTTTCTGGCCCGGATGTTATTAAAGAGTGCTCAGGTAACTGTGCGTTGCGAGTGTCAGCTGCACATCCCCGTTCCCAACCTGCAGGGCACATTTGAGTACCCGTTCCCATATAGATCTCCTTTGAACGAATAGCCATGGACCTAGTGGACCCTGGAGAAGACGCCTTCGGGCCACCAAGATACACTTGTGTTTGGACTATGCTACTCGCGTACCAGAAGCGTCGCCCTCGGAACACGGCCTCAAAACAATAGCCAAAAGACTGGTGGGATTTGCCCGAGTGGGGCTACCAAAGGAATATTAACAGACAAGGAACCCATTTATTCAAAGGCTATGAAGACCCTTGTATCGCTCGCCTATACATACCCTGAACCTTCAGTTTACCATCTGCAGACTGATGGGTTGTGAAAAGGTTTAACCGACCCTCAAGGCTTATGATAGGGAGGGTGTAAGTCAGACGGACAGACTGGGACACCTACGTGCCTACCTTATGTTTGCTGTCCGGGCGTACTAGGCCTCAAATGGGATTCCCTATTCAATTATTATACGACGTCACCTCGCATGGGATATAATATGCGAAGAGATTTGGAAGAGGAACCCAAATGAGGAAAAATAATGACATGTAACTTACAGAGTGACACCGATAGCCTGTGTACCTATTTATGGGAAATTTGGAAAAGCACAGGAGGCCCAGAAAGACTATTACAATCACAGGCAAAAGTCCAACCGTTCACCAGGGGATTGGTGTGATGGTTTGGACGTGCACGGCAAAGAAGCAAGCTTCGACCAA
The DNA here is from genome assembly GCF_003597395.2 of Chelonoidis abingdonii. Classification (NCBI taxonomy): domain Eukaryota; kingdom Metazoa; phylum Chordata; order Testudines; family Testudinidae; genus Chelonoidis; species Chelonoidis abingdonii. The sequence continues at coordinate 27,528,468 of NC_133772.1, read as the reverse complement.
TGTCAGGGCCCTATGAGGTGGTTTGAACCGTAGGGGAGTAACTACAAAGTGGGCAGCCAGCGACACGAAAAACACAGAACAAGATTTTATCACATCAGCCTCTGAACCCTGGCATGCACAAGCGGGAGGCATGCATAAACTATCCAGGCAAAAGCCTCTCAAAAGTGAGGTTCTCCCGATTTAACACAGGTGTCTGAACGATGATCTTCCGGAACATATTTTCTCGACAAAACCAGGTCACAACAGAGACATATCACACATCGTCACGAACCCTGGGCAGAATAAATGAGGCCATATCGGGTCCTGCGGCACAAAGGGGAGGAGAACTAAAAGCAGAGTAAAAAAATGCTGAAAGCTAGATCATCAAGAATCCCACAGTCAGTGTCGCACCCCAATTTGCTGTCCCCAGAACTGATGGCACACAAGTTTTCAACCATTTCGGCGACTAAACAAAGTATCTCCAGTTCGTCACTCCCATACTGCATAGATGAGCTAGTGATTGTCTGGGAATGCCGGTACTTGACTACCTAGACTTGACAAAGTTACTGGCAGATCCCACTTGTGAAGATGCAAAGGAAAAGACTGTGTTCTTACACCAGAGGTCTTGTTCAATTTCCCCCCCCCTCCCATCACTCTCCTCGCTTTTGGACTACATGGGCCGCAGCTACTTTCCAGCACCTGCATGGAAAGCTATTACTCTGCATAGAGTTTGTGCTGCTACTCTGACGATGTGGTCATTCATACCCGACTGAAAAACCACCTAGAGAAGGTGGAGAGTCCTTATACCTTCAGGCGAGCTGACCTTACAGCAAAACCCTGCCAAGTGCACTGAAGGTTTACAAGAAGCGCAATATTCTTGCTCAGCAATTGTGGCGAAAAGTTCTGGCCTAAAAAACCCCAAGTGAACAAGTGGAGGCCATCCAAAATTGGGTCCGCGATCGACGTTCAAAAAAGTCGGGCACTCCTAGGTTGTATGGGTATTACTGATGATTTATCCCCACTTTGCCACAAGGGAAGCCCCCTGACAGACTTAGTGAAAGCCGTGGACCTGATCTGGTGAGATGGTCTCGACGACGAGGAAAGCTTCAACAGACCTACAGACTACTGCAGTAACCCTGTACTGATACGCCCTGATTTCACAGGAATTATCCTGCGGCAGATGTATCAGAGTAGGATTGGGGGCGTGTCTATCACAGATGATTGGGGAGAGAAACACTGCATTCTCTACCTCAGTACGGAAACTCTTTTCCGAGGAACAAAATATGCATGGTGGAGAGAGATGCCTACACGTAAAATGGCATGGAAGCATTGTACTCTACTTGCTTCGGGTGAAATTGTCTCGTACGAGCATGCCCTCTCAATGCATGCACGGAAAAAGGAGAAAACACAAGGTGACCAGTGGTTTTATCCTCCAACCTTTTCCAGTTCATGTGCAACACAGAGCGAGGGAGCCGTACTAATGCGATGGCGTGTCATGTGTGCACTGTCTGGATCCCAAGCTGCCCAACCGTTGTGGTGTGAGACAGGGGGGAGGATATGTGCGACCAGCCATGGGTAAAGAGTCTGGTAAGGGCAAATTATACTGTCACTGCTACTATTTTCTGTTCCCTGAGTAACAGAGCAGGCGACACTAGAGTATACAGAACTGCTAGAACAATTAAGGCAGACAAGCTGAGATAACCTGCGAGCAATCAAGGCAGGCTTAATCAGGGCACTGGGTTAGAAATGGACTCACTCCAGTAAGGGAGTGGGAGCCAGAGGAGAGGAAGTGTGTGTGAGAGCTGGGAGCAAGAGCACAAGGAGCGAGAGTGAGGAGGTTGTGCTGCTGGAGGACTAGGATAAAGCATTATCAGACCACCAGGAGGAAGATCTTGTGGTCGGATAAGAAGAGTTTGAGGAGGCCATGGGGAATTGCCCGGGGAGTGAAGCGATCATTCAACTGTTACAGGAGGTACTATAGACAGCTCTGCAATGCCAGCCCTGGGCTGGACCCGGAGTACGAGGGCGGCCTGGGTTTCCCCCTAAACTCCCAACTCTGATTCAACATAGGGAGAGTGACCCAGACTGTGGGAAGATATGAGGTTGAGCAAATCTGCCAAAAGCGCAGGTCCCATCCAAGGTAGAAGGAGGAACTTTGTCACAACAGCTACAGGTTCTTTGCCTGCCATGAATCAACATCAGCCCTTCTCTCCCTCTTTTTTTACTGTGCAGTTCATTTCCAGGAAGAGGAGGGCTATGACAGGCCTGTATCATCCACAATGCTAAAGGCCATCATCTCTGATCCTTATGGCCTCCACAATCATTTCTCATGCTGGCCCCATAGAGTGTTGTGAGTAGCCCAGATGGGGACTACAACAGCAAAGCATTGTGAGGTACTTAAGTGATGGGGAAAGACCTCATCATCTGGACTGCCACTCTGAAACGTGAAGCCCAGACAATAGGATGTTGTGAGGGCCATTTCTAGCATGCCATCCTTTCTGTCTTATGCCACCTGAAGCTACGTGAGCAGCTTTACAGTTAATTTTATACATGAGATAATATAACGACATTGGAACAAAGGTATGCTAGATTCTCATCGGCTAACAATTTTTTAATTCAAAGTTGGATATTTTACTAAATACTGCTATAAGGAATTATTCTGAAAGCGCTATATGCTTATGTTATAATGTGCTCAGATAGATGGCCTGGAATCTATAACACACTGCTTTAGAAACGGTCTAAAACATTATATCAGTCTGGCTGGAAAAGTGTGGAGAGATTCCAGTGACTGCCAAAGTTACCACGGAAGCAAATAAAAGCTACTGATATGAGAACTGATGACGATCCAAAAATCTTGGGAAAATTTCATGGAAAAATTTGAATTTCTGGAGAGGAGAGATATGCTGGAGGTAAGATATGATAAGAGGGACCTAGATGAAATTAGGGCATTGGCCGCAAAAGAAACCTGATGAGGTTGAACAAGGACAACTGCGAGTCCTGCACTTAGACGAAGAATCCCATTCACTGTTACAGACAGACCGAATGGCATGGAACAGTTCTGCAGAAAAACCAGGGGTTAATGGAACGAGAAGCTGGATATGAGTCAAAGTGTGCCCTTGTTGCCAAAGAAGGTAATGGCATTTTGGGCTGTATAGTGGGGCATTGCCAGCAATCAAGGACCTGTTCATTCCCCTCTATTTGACATTGTGAGACCTCATCTGGAGTACTTGTCACGCAAGTTTTGGGCCCCACACTACAAAAAGATGTTGGACAAATTGGAAAGAGTCCAGTGGAGGCAACAGAAATGTTGGTGCGAGCCCTGACTTATGAGGGAGAGCTGAGGAATGATTGTTTAGTTGCAGAAGAGAAGAATGAGGGGATTTGATAGCTGCTTTCAAGTACCTGAAAGCGGGGTTCCAAAGAGGAATGAGTTAGCTGTTGTCAGTGGTACCTGATGACAGAACAAGGAGTAATGGTCTCAAGTTGCAGTGGGGGAGGTTTAGGTTGGATAACTAGGAGGGTGGTGAAGCACTGGAATGGGTTACCTAGGGAGGTGGTGGAATCTCCTTTCTTAGAGGTTTTTAAGGTCAGGCTTGATAAAGCCCTGGCTGAGATGATTTAGTTGGTAATTGGTCCTGCTTTGAGCAGGTGGTTGGACTAGGTGATCTTCTGAGGTCTTCCAACCCTGATATTCTATGATTCTAAGTTTGTTTTCGTTCCAAATCAAAACAAAACCAAAAAATGTTGAAATTTCCTGCAAACAAATTTTTCACCAGATAAATAAATAAATAAATAAATAATTTCAGGTAAATAAAATCATTCCCATTTGATAAAATTGAAATGTTTTGTAACCAATTTGACTTTTTAAAATTTTATATTACAATTTATTAAATAAGACATTTAAAAATGAAAAGTCATTTTGAAACAAAAACATCAAAACATTTTGGTCTGTTTCAACCTTAATGCAATGATTTTTATTAAATTTTAATTCAAAATTAAATTTAATCAAAATTGACATGTTCCTGTGGAAAGATTGAATTTCCAAGCTATGGGGTTCTCTGATCGTAAAACTTAGTGTGGGAAATGTTTCGACCAAGTCTGCTCAGAAACACAATGAAAAAATCAATGAAAATGCAGAGTGATGCTGTGCTACAATGTGGACACTTAGGCTAGGATTATCAGATGGCGTAAGCACCTACCATGGGACAGTTTTCAAAAGAACCCGCAACAGCTCCTCCTGAGAACAATTGTGGGTGTCGGGCACTTTTGAAAATCTGATTGAGCGCGTTGGAAAATCTAGCTCTAAAGCTAGCTTGCTGAGTAGAGTCATGGGTTTTGTCCACCAAGTCGAGCAGACCATTCACAACCAAATTTTAAAGGAGCCTGCTGTGGAATTTGATAAAGGTAGTGTGCTACAGCCACCCAGAGGTCTAACCATTAAATTTTAGCTCTTGCAAAACCCTTTGTCATTCAGACACTATTTCTGCTCTGCATTGCCAAACAATGTCCATTCATAAAGCCCAGCATCTCAAGTTTAGATGCTGTGATTGTTGCTATTGGCACAAGTATCTTTAAGGAAAGTGTGTTTTAGGGCTTAGCTACATACAGACTTGCACCAAAATTACTCAGTCAGTTTTAATTCACTTCTTGAGTTATTTCCATAAAAGAACCCCCCAACAACATATACTAAATTGGTTGTTGTTAAAGGTTTTATAAATTCCAAGGCCAGATGGGACTATTTGTGATCATCTGGTTTGAACTCCTTTATTATTCAGTCATTGAATTTTTCCCCAGAATAATTCCTACAGCACATCTTTTAGAAAAAATATCCAATCTTGATTTAAAAATTGTCAGTGATGGAGATTCTGTCATAACCCTTGTTCCAGTGGTCCAATTGTTCCAGTGGTCCAAACTGGATCCAGACTGCTGGCACTTAACATTAAAAAGGTTGCAGAGCAGTTTTTAAACTAGGAGATCGGGGAAAGCCGATTGCTGCAGCGGAGCACGTGGATCGGACAGAGACTTCTCTTAGAGGAGAGTCTATTGATAGAGATATTCTAGGTTTTAGTCAGGAGGAGAGGATGAAAGAGAATAAAGTATGGGCCAGATTAGATGAGAAACATTCACATAAAAAAGAATCTGACACATCAGAAACAGGCAGACAAATAAACAGTGACTAGTTTTTAAAGTGATTGTACACAAATGCTAGAAGTCCAAATAATAAGATGGGTGAACTAGAGTGCCTCATGTTAAAGGAGGATATTGATACAATAGGCATCACATAAACCTGGTGGACTGAGGACAATCAGTGGGACACAATCATTCTGGGATACAAAATATATCAGGAGGACAGAACAGGTTGTGCTGGGGGAAGACGGGGAGTGGCACTATATGTGAAAGAAAATGTAGAATCAAATGAAATAAAAATCTTAAATGAATCCACATTATGGATAGTAATTCCATGCTCTAATAAGAATATAACAGTAGGGATCTATTATCAACCACCTGACCAGGACAGCAATAGTGATGATGAAATGCTTAGGGAAATTAGAGAGGCTATCAAAATAAAGAACTCAATAATAGTGGGGGATTTCAATTATCCCCATATTTACTGGGTACATGTCACCTCAGGACAAAATGCAGAGACAAAATTTCTCGATACTTTAAATGACTGCTTCTTGGAGCAGCTGGTACAACAACCCACAAATGGAGCGCACGATCTGGTCCAAGAGGTAACAGTAACAGGACCGCTTGGAAATAGTGACCATAATATAATAACTTTTAACATTCTTGTGGTGGGAAGAACACCTGAACAGCCCAACATTTCAGCATTTAATTTCAGAAAGGGGAACTATGCAAAAATGAGGAGGTTAGTTAAACAGAAATTAAAAAGTACAGTAACTAGAGTGAAATCCCTGCAAGCTGCATGGACACTTTTCAAAGACACCATAATAGAGGTCCAACTTAAATGTATACCCCCCAAAACAGTAAAAGAACTAAAAAGAGCCACCGTGGCTTAACAACTATGTACAAGAAGCAGTGAGGGCTAAAAACGCATATTTTAAAAAATGGAAGTCAAATCCTAGTAAGGTAAATAGAAGGGAGCATAAACATTGCCAAATTAAGTGTAAAAATGTAATAAGAAAAGGCAAAAAGGAGTTTGAAGAACAGGTAGCCAAAAACTCAAAAGGTAATAACAAAATGTTTTTTAAGTACATCAGAAGCAGGAAGCCTGCTAAACAACCAGTGGGGCCCCTGGACGATTGAGATACAAAAGGAGCATTTAAAGACGATAAAGTCATTGCGGAGAAACTAAATGAATTCTTTGCTTCAGTCTTCATGACTGAGAATGTTAGGGAGATTTCCAAACCTGAGCCTTTTTTTGTAGATGACAAATCTGAGGAATTGTCATAGATTGAAGTGTCACTAGAAGAGGTTTTGGAATTAATTGATAAACTCAACATTAACAAGTCACCGGGACCAAATGGCATTCACCGAAGAGTTCTAAAAGAACTCAAATGTGAAATTGCAGAACTATTAACTAGGGTTTGTAACCTGTCCTTTAAATCAGCTTCTGTACCCAGTGACTGGAAGATAGCTAACGTAACGCCAATATTTAAAAAGGGCTCTAGAGGTGATCCCAGCAATTACAGATGGTAAGTCTAATGTCAGCACTGGGCAAATTAGTTGAAACAATTGTAAAGAAAAAAGTTATCAGACACATAGAAGAAGATAAATTGTTGGACAAAAGTCAACATGGTTTCTGTAAAGGGAAATTATGTCTTACTAATCTATTAGAGTTCTTTGAAGGGGTCAACAAACATGTGGACAAGGAGGATCCAGTGGACATAGTTTACGTAGATTTTCAGAAAGCCTTTGACAAGGTCCCTCACCAAAGGCTCTTATGTAAATTAAGTTGTTATGGGATAAGAGGGAAAAGCCTTTCATGGACTGAGAACTGGTTAAAAGACAGGAAACAAAGGGTAGGAATAAATGGTAAATTTTCAGAATGGAGAGGGGTGTTCCCCAAAAGTCAGTCCTAGGACCAATCCTACTCAACTTATTCATAAATGATCTGGAGAAAGGGTAAAAAGTGAGGTCGCAAAGCTTGCAGATGATA
>NC_133772.1:27466868-27520177 GCF_003597395.2 Chelonoidis abingdonii | reverse complement strand
CTCCCTCAGAGGCACCTGGCATTGGCCACGTCGATAGACAGGATACTGGGCTGAATGGACCTTTGGTCTGACCCAGTATGGCCATTCTTATGTTAATTATTCCCACTGTTAAAAATATACACCTTATTTCCCATGTGAATTTGCTTATGTGACTCTCTGTACCTTGGGTGAACACCCTATATCTAAGTTTGTAAGTGTATTGAAAGTGTTAAGATCAGCTTAGAATGCGTTTTGCTTTTATTTCATTTGACTAAATCTGACTTGTTGTGCTTTGACTTATAATCACTTAAAATGTATCTTTATAGTTAATAAATCTGTTTGTTTATTTTACCTGAAGCAGTGCATTTGGTTTGAAGCATGTCAGAGACTCCCCTTGGGATAACAAGCTGATACATATCAATTTCGTTGTTAAATTGATGAACTCATATAAGCTTGCAGCGTCCAGTGGGCATAACTGGACACTGCAAGATGGAGGTTCCTAGGGTTATGTCTGGGACTGGAGATATTGCCTAGTGTCATTCGGTTGCAAGTGTCTGGGAGCAGCTTACATTCCAGAGGCTGTATGTGAACAGCCCAGGAGTGGGGGTTCTCACAACAGAGCAGGGTAAAGCTGGCTTCCAGGGATTGGAGTGACCTAGCAGACAACACCAGAGAGGAACATCACAGCTTAGTTCAGCATTCCTGACCTTCCTGGCTAATAGCCATTGATGGACCTATCCTCCATGAACTGATCTAATTCTTTTTTGAACCCACTTATACTTTTGGCCTGCACAAGAACCATAATCTGTGCATTTGAATCCTTCGTGTGTTGATCCATCATAGGGGTGCATGGTCCATAAAAAGACAAAAAGTGCACCCACTGGAGCAACATCTAAGTCCCCTGGGCTGCTTCCTACTCTGTCTTCATCAGCGATGGACCATGGTTCCCCCAGGACATTGGGGTCCTCAGGCAGTGCAGATCCTGATGGTGCAGCCTCCTCTCTGGGTTCTTCAGGCAGCCTGGAGTCTGTCTGGGGCTCTGCATGCCTTGGCTTTGGAGTCGGGGCCTGTAGCAGCTCCCTGGAGAGAACCTGATGTCTGCATCCTCTCCCTTCATCAGCCTGCCCAGACTCAGCTGGGCTGCTTCCTTTTATGTCTTGTCTCCAGGCTGAGCATGCCTAGCAGAGGTGACTTCCTTGGCCTGCAATGCACAGTTAACCCTCCCAGAGCCAGGATGGTGTAGGTACACCCTGTCACTGGGGGTGAGAGAAAAGAAACTCAGTTTCTTTAGTTGATACATAGTATTATTTTTCTGCCTCTTCAAGGGCAGGCGTACACATGGTCGGTGTATGCCATATTGTGGTGTATGCTAGCTGGTTTGATGATGGTATAATTGATTAGCAGAGCAACTCTGCCAGGTGCAGATGAGTGAAGGAAGTCCAAGAGCTTATGTTGTGTGTCTTGGATCTCCTCTGGGGGGCTGTGAAGTGCCCTGCCACTCTACATAAGAGGTCCTGAAATTGTCAGAAGTCATCTGGTGGCAAAAGGGATGCTTAAGCTACTGCTGCATCCAGTGAAGAAAGTAGAAATTTCTCCTGTTCCAGCAGTACTGTTGGAACCGGGCTGAGGGTCTGCTCTTCCAGCATCAACTCCAACTGTCTACTTGAAGGACCCTGAGATGGAAAGAAAGGCAAGGTTTCCCTCGCAGATCAGGTGGGTTCGGGGGGCAGGGGGTATTGGGACCAAGGTATGTCCAATCCAGAGGATGTTGTGGTAGGTCCCATGGCGGTCGCACTGGAGGATATTGCCACAACATAAATGGTCTTCTAGACTACTCATACTGATGGTAGGGGATGGATGGTTCTTTCCTATCATCCGACTCCTCCAAAGATGAAAACTCAGGCCCTGGTTCCATCAGCAGTAAGGCAGATCCAGCAGAAGTATGTAGACCATTGCAGCAGGAGGCAAGTCTTGTCCTGAGAGGGAGAAATAGTCTCCCTAGAAGTGGAAGATCCCAGCAAGTGTGGAGATCTCAGTTCTTCCAAGGCAAACATGTCCTGGGACTCAGGCGCTTTTCCCAATCTCCCTAGTGTTAAGAGTACCCTCTCCTTACCTGGTACTGGTATCAGAGTGACGGACTTCCCTGAAGCGAGCAGGTCTCACACTTTATGGGGCACCAATGTCAATGTATTCTGTAGTTTGATACTCAGTACCGTCAGTTCTGTCTACTTGTGAGACTTCTTCTCAGGTTTGTGTGCTTTAGAGCACGCTCCCTCTTCATGACTGGAACTCATGGAAGAAGCTTCCCCTTTCTTCAGTTTGGAGGAAGACTCAACACCATGTTTATTGGCATGCTTCCTTACCTCCCGACTGGGCCCTGGCATGGGGTCCACAGTGGTAGTTTCGCTGATGCCTGATCCAGTCTCAGTAGCTGGAGGTGCGCTCAAGGCTGTTTCAGGCTGATGTACTTGGGAGGTTCCCCGGACTGGGTCTGAATAAAGCCTCGTGTTGACTTCCGTGAGGCATTTCTGGAGGTGGAGAGCCTGGCCTTCTCAGGTACAGCAGGGGAAGGACTGGCAGATATTGCACCTGGATGCGATGTGGGCTTCTCCCAAGCAGTAGAAGCAGCTTTGATGTTTGTCTTTGACCGCAGGCAGGACGTGCAGATTTTAAACCCTGGAGTATTTTACATAGTCCAGTACCCATTTGGGGGCAGGGGAGAGGTGTGTGTGCGTGGGGGTTATGGAGAAGCAAGTCCTCAAACTATCAGTCCTACTACTAAAACTAGCAAAAACTACTAAAAACTACTAAAACTATTATAACAGAGTTAAAACACTATATATCTAACAACATACCACTATATTATTTTAAACATGTATCCGAGGAGGACACTAATAGTTTTGACCTGGACCATGAGGCGGTAAGAAGGTACCGGAGAGGCGATCAATCTGCCCTGCCCTTTATCACCTCAGATGAAACCATGAGATGAGCCAGGGTGCATGCACAGACCAGGACACTACTTTCAAATTCTCCGACTCCAGATGCACGGATCGCATGCATAAACTTTCAGTGGAATACAATAGGGATCACCATTTGAAAAAGAACAAGGCAGGAACCAGGACTCAAGCAAGAAGGTAGGATACAATATAGCAGCAAGGTAAAGCCCCACTGTGCATGTGACTTCTTGTGCCTCTCTTTGGGTTTAAATACGAAGTCCTGACCAATCAGAGTTCATGGTGTAGCTCCAATCAGGCCCAGAGAAGCTCTCCCTAATGTAACTTCAGGTTTCATGGTCCCTCCTGCTCAGCTGGTTAGTAGTGAGAACACTGGGTGGGAGCAGTGAGGATGCCAGTTGACTGGGAACACTGCAGCTCCACATTCAAGGTCTCTTGGGTCATGACAGCTAGTTTGGCAGGATTTATTTTCCATAAACCCATGTTGATTTGCATTAATGAATGGATATTTGAATGAATGATTTGCATTAATGAAGTGGAAATTTGGACAGATTACCAGGGAAGGGAGTATAAAAATATTGCTAGAACATGGAGAGGTGTAATCAGGAAGGCCAAGGCATGATTGGAGTTGCAGCTAGCAAGGTATGTGAAGAGTAACAAGAAGGGTTTCTTAGGTATGTTAGCAACAAGAAGAAGGTCAGGGAAAGTGTGGGACCCTTACTGAATGGAGGAGGCAACATAGTGACAGATGATGTGGAAAAAGCTGAAGTATTCAATGGTTTTTTTGCCTCGGTCTTCACAGACAAGGTCAGCTCCCAGACTGCCACACTGGGCAACACAGCATGGGGAGTAGGTGAGAAGCCCTCAGTGGTGATAGAACAGGTTAAGGACTATTTAGAAAAGCTGGACATGCACAAGTCCATGGGTCCAGATCTAATGCATCCAAGGGTGCTGAGGGAGTTGGCTGTGATTGCAGAGCCATTGGCCATTATCTTTGAAAATTCGTGGCAACTGGGGGAGGTCCTGGACGATTGGAAAAAGGCAAATATAGTGTCCATATTTTAAAAAGGGAAGAAAGAGAACCTGTGCAACTACAGACCAGTCAGCCTCACTTCAGTCCCCGGCAAAATCATGGAGCAGGTCCTCAAGGAATCCATTTTGAAGCACTTGGAGGAGAGGAAGGTGATCAGAAACAGTCACCATGGATTCACCAAGGGCAAGTCATGCCTGACCAACGTGATTGCCTTCTATGATGAGGTAACTGTAGCACTGTAAACTACAAGGGAATTTGGAGGTGAGGATGAGAACAGAAATTCAGAGCTTTTGGCTGGAACTTAGTAACGTTTTTGCGCTTCTTTGGGGGTAGCTGTGCAATGTGGCTGCACAGGTGCTGGTGCTGGGGGTGTGGCAGAATCCCTGGATTGAAGTGGTTTTCATCATGTACAGTGGTTACAGTCTGGCTCAGTGGCTCTCAGCACCCCCACTGTACAAATTGTTCCAACACCCCTGTATGGCCAAAGTGTGCCATACTGTTCTGGCAGATTAATCAGCAATACTTTTCTTGCTGGCATGAAAATGTGAAGAATATCCAGAAACTTGTGCTGGAAAACTTGAATCTCTTCTAAAGGGATTTGGAGTTCCCCCGTGACTCTCCTTAGCAGCTCCTGGAATTGCCTGAAGTCATCTGGCGGGGAAGAGTGTAATGCAACTGCCACATCATCAGAAGAGGAAGAGAGGAACATTGCCAGTTCTGGCAGAACTGCTGGAACTGAGCTAAAAAATTTCTTCTACCATTGGGTCTATATGTCTACTGGAAGGGTCTCTCAAGGGGGAAAGCAGGCGATGGTTCCCTCATGGATTGGGCATGTTCTGAGGGGGGTTATTGTGCCCAGGGTTCCCAATAGGGCCATTAGGTTCGATCTGAAGAGGTTTTGGGGGTCCCTACAGCTTAGGGTACCATTGTCTCTGTGGTGGCTGGGGCAATAAGCCAGGAACACAGTCCTCTCTTCTCCAGCTCCAGGCTGAAAATGACTGCTGCTCTGTTCTGCAGCTCCTTTTATATGGCCCTGCTGGGCCCTGATTGGCTGCTCCCTGCAGCCTCTTTCATTGACTGCTTCCCAGCAACCACTCTAGGCTGTTTGGAGGACTTCTCTTCTGATCCTCTCTGGTATACGGTGTGACAGGACCCTGAGGTCTCCAGGACTCTGGGCCTAGTACACCCCATCAGAGCATCCTTAAAAAAGACTTTTTGGGAAAAGATTAAGAAGGAGGTGAACACAATTGCTGTCTGAAAGAAGGGGAAGGAGCTGCCATACTGCTATCTTCTGGGACTCTGGGATCCGACTTAATACTGCTAGACCTTCATTGTCCTAATCCCAAGAGATGTTCTAACCAGACCAGGCCATATATAATACCACCAGCTTTACTGACTCTGGCTAAATCCTAAACACCACCTGGGATGTGAGACTTTGTTTTCACTTCTTCTTCCCTTTCTGTGTGTCCATTTCCTTTCCCGCATTATCTCTCCTCTTGCCTATGCCTCTTGATTTTCCTTCTGTTTAATGTTAGTCTGGCTTAGCTGTCCAAGACTGTATATTTTGCTTCACTGCTGTAACCCTATGACCTGAGAGGCAGCTAAAAGCAATGCCCTAAAGAGCCTAATGCTAATCAGAGTGGCTGATAAGATCACGTTCCATGACTGTGTTTCTCCAGCAGTGAGGCTTGCAAGTGAGAATGATCACCGAAGACAGAAGCTGCATTTTCTATCTTTGCTGCTCTTTTCTCATCCCCCTTATGTGTATTTGTCTTGTTTTGTTTTGAAGAAGCAGATTTGGACAACAAGAAGTTACTCACCATGTGCAGTAATGATGGTTCTTTGAGATGTGTCCCCCTGTGGGTGCTCCACTGTTGGTGTGCGTGTGTCCCTGCGCTGCCAATCAGAGAACTTTGGTAGCAGTGTCCATTGGGCTCACACAGGGGGTGTGTCTCTTCATGCTGAATCACAAGGCAAGTCAGCATGTGTGAGCTAACTCTTCTCAGTTCCTTCTCTACCATAGTCATTGACAAGAACTCTGAAGTAGAGAGAAGGAAAGCGGGTGGTGGAGCACCCATAGGGACACACCTCTTGAAGGTGAGTAACTACTTCTTCGAGTAGTGTCCCTATGGGTGCGCCAATATAGGTGGCTCCCAAGCAGTGCTCCTTCTGGAGGGCTGGGACTTAGGAGTTGGATCAGTTACAGCACTGTGGAGACGAAGATGGCATCGGAGGCAGAGTCCCCAGTGATAGCATAGTGTTCTGAGAAAGTATGGACTGACACCCATGTCGCTGCTCTATAGATCACAACACTCCTGAAGACAGTGATAGATGAGGAGATTGATCTCATAGAGTGTGTACAAATAGAGTCTGGAAGGATCATGTTGCGAATCTGGTAACAGTGTCTGATACAATTTGAGACCTACTTGGAGAGCCTTTGGGCTGATATTGCTGAGCCCTCAAATTTCCCCTCAATGGAGAAGAAAAGCCTAGGGGACTCCCTGAAGGCCTTTGTCCTATCAAGGTAGAAGGCCAGGGGTCTCCTGACATCTAGAGTATGAAGTATAGTCTCCTTGTTGTTTTGGTGTGCCTTGGGGGAAGAGATTTGAAGGTGAATCAACTAATTCATGTGAAATGGAGAGGTTACCTTCCGGATGAATTTTGGTTGCGGCCAAAGCATAGCCTTGTTCAAAAAGAATACCAAGTGGGGGCAGGGGGGGAATGTGCCATCAGAGCCGCTATCTGTCCTATTCTCCTGGTAATTGCTATCAGAAAGGCCATTTTCATTTATAGGTGTGTTAGAGAAAAGGTGGTCATGGGTTCAAAGGGGGGCCTAGTCAGCCCTTTAGTACCAGGTTTAGGTTCCCACATGGGAATAGTAAGTCAAGGCTGAGGGAAGAGGTTTATTATACCCTTGAGGAACCTTTTAGTGGTTGGGTGTGACAGCACCGACTCTCTCTCTACAGGTTGATGAAAGGTTGTTATAGCTGCTAGATGGACCCTAAGAGAGTTTAGGGATAATTCTAACTTTTTAAGTGTTAAAGCATAGTCTAGGAAGTGTGGAAGTCTAGGAAGATACTGGGGAGATTTGTTGGGACATGCACCAAATCTGAAACCTGAACCATTTCTGCAGGTGAGTACATTGTGTGGAGGACTTTCTTCTGTGCAATAGAAAAGACAGTTACCTTTTCCATAACTGGTGTTCTTCAAGATGTGTTGCTTATGTCTATTCCACAATAGGTGTGCATGCTCACCATGTGCATGGGTGTCTGAAGTTTTTCCCTTAGCAGTACCCACAGGGGAGCGCCCCTAGCAACCCCTGAAGTGGCGCCTCCATGGCATGGTAAAAGGGGCACTGTGCGCTCTTCCCACCCTCAGTTCCTTCTTGCCAGACAACTCTGACAGAGGGGAAGGAGGGTGGGATGTGGAATGGACATGAGCAACACATGGCGAAGAACACCAGTTACGGAAAAGGTAACTGTCTTTTCTTCTTTGAATGATTGCTCATGTACATTCCACAATAGGAGATTCCAAGCTATATCTGTTGGAGATGGGTAGGAGTTCACAAATTCTCAGGACAGAACACAGCCCTGCCAAACCTGGCATCTTCCCTGGTCTGGGAGATGGCCACGTAGTGCAAGGTGAACGTGTGAACTGAAGACCATGTGGCAGCCCTGCAGATGTTCTGAATGGGGACATGGGCTTAAAAGGCAGCAGACGAGGCTTGCGCCCTAGTCAAGCGTGCCCTTACAATCAATGGCGGAGGGATTCCCACCAGGTCACAACAGGTACAGATGCATGAGGTGATCCAGTTGAAGAGCCGCTGAGTGGAGATCTGCCCACCCCTCATGCATTCGTCCGAGGAGATGAACATCTGTGAAGAGTTCCTGATTGGCTTAGTCCATTCCAGGTAAAAGGCCAGAGCCCATCTCACATCCAACTTGTGAGGGTGGCGCTCCTTACTGGACACATGGAGCTTGGGGCAGAGGACTGGCAGGAAAATGTCCTGACCCACGTGGTAGACGGAGACAATCTTCGGGAGGAACAAACCATGTGGGTGGAGCTGGATCTTATCCTTATGCAACACCGTGTATGGGGGCTCGGAGGTCAGGGCCCTGAATTCCAAGACCCACCTAACCGACGTGATCACTACCTGGAAGGTTACCTTCCATGAGAGGTGTGACCAGGAGTACATAGCTAGCAGCTCAAAGGGGGGACCCATCAGCTGAGGCAGCACCAAGTTCAGGTCCCACTGTGGGACTAGGGGCATGGGAAGAGACGATCCAATCTCTTAAGGAATTGGCCAGTCATGGCATGGGAGAATACCGTGTGCCCCTGCACCAGCAGGTGGAAAGCCGACATTGCTGCGAAGTGCACCTTGACAGATGAAGGCGCCAGGCCCTGGGCTCTAAGTGAAGAAAATAGTCCAAAATTATCTGGATCAGGGCAGCCACGGGGGAGACGCCCTGCTCAGCCACCTGTCAGGAAAACTGAGACCACTTTGCCAAATAGGCTCGGCATGTGGAGGGTTGCTTGCTTTCCAAGAGGACATGCTGAACCCCTTCTGAGCACATCCTTTCCTCCTGGCCTAACCATTGGGCAGCCACGCCGTGAGGTGGAGTGCCACTAGGCTGAGGTGGAGGAGGGGGTCCTGGAAGAGCGGGTCCAGGCAGGACAGCAACGGCTGTGGTGGGGCGACCGACAGGCTCATGAGGGCCCCATACCAATGCTTCCTGGTCCACGCTGAGGCAATCAGGAGGACCCGGGCCCTGTCCATCTTTATCTTTTCCAGGACTTTGCTGATCAGTGGGGGGAAGGCATAGAGCAACTGGCTTGACCAGGCTAGGAGGAAGGCATCGGAGATAGCACCCCATCCTAGAGCCACCTGGAGCAGAACCAGGGACAGCGATGGTTCTGTCGAGTTGTGAACAGGTCCACCTGGGGAGTTCCCCACTCTTGGAAAAGTCTGTGCACCACCTGTGGGTGAGGAGACTGCTTGTGCTGAGAGGAGAAGTCCCTGCTCAAGCGATCTGCCCTCGAGTTCCGGGCGCCTGGTAGGTGGTAGGCCTGTAGGTAAATGTCGTGGGCTATACAGAAGTCCAACAGCTTTCAGGCAGAGGGCAGAGGATCGGGCCACGCCTTGCCTGTTGATGTAAAACATCAAGGCTGTGATGTCTGTGAGAATCCTGACCACCCTGTCCTCCAGGTGCGAGCAGAAGGCCACACACACCAGTTGGATCGCCCTGAGCTCCTTGGTGTTTATGTGGAGGGCCAGGTCCTGTGCCAACCACAGCTCTTGAGTCTGAACGTCTCCCACATGGGCTTCCCACCCCAGGTCCGATGCCTCAGACACCAGTTGCATCAATGGAGGCCTGCCTCTGAATGTTTTGGACACAATGAGGACCTTGTCCATCCTGTCTCTGGCCTGGGAGAACACCGAGGCCAACTAGAGATGGAGGGGTCTCATTCTGAGCCTGGCATGACAAACCACATATGTGCACACCAACATGTGATCCAAGAGCTGGAGATACGCTCTGGCTGTCTGTTGTCACTGGAAATCTCATGACTGTGTTGATGAGCCCTTTTAAGGTCTCGAACCTGTCTGGTGGGAGGAAGGCTCTGGCTGACGTGGGGTCCAGGACTGCCCCGATAAACTCTATGCATTGAACCAAGATTAATGTGGACTTGGTGTCATTTACCAACAGGCCCAGAGTGGTGCACATGGACAGAAGGAGCGCCACGTGATCCTGCACCTGTGACTGGGAGCTGCCCTTGACCAGCCAGTCATCCAGATAGGGGAAAATCTGGATCCCCCGGTGCCTGAGGTAGGTCACCACCATAGACATACCCTGGGGCAATCGACAGGTCAAACGGAAGGACTGTAAATTGGTAGTGTTCCTGTCCAACAGTGAAACAAAGGAAGCGCCTGTGCATCTTGAATATATGGATGTGGCCTGCAGATCGAGGGCGGGGTACCAGTCCCTGGGATAAAGGGTGGGAATGATGGAGACCAGGGAGACCATGTGGAACTGGAGCTTCACCATGTGCTGGTTCAGACCTCACAGTTCCAGGATGGGCCTGAGCCCCCCTTTGGCCTTCGGGATAAGGAAATAGCGGGAGTAGTACCCCTTGCATTTGAACTCCGCTGGCACCACTTCCACCACTCCTAGGCCCAGGAGCCGCCCCACCTCCTGTTCGAGCACAGCCTCAAGAGAGGGGTCCCTTAGGGGAGATGGGGGCGGAGGGTGGTTGGGTGGGATAGAGGTAAACTGGAGGGTGTAGCCCCGGGAGATGGTACTGACGACCCATAGGTCCGAGATCAGCTGCGACCACTCCTGGAGAAAAGCACACAACAGGTTGGAGAAGGGAGGCTTTCTTGAGGGTGGATCCCTGATGTGAACTGGTAGGTCGCCCCCGGGCGTCCCGTCAAAACTGCTGTTTCCCGGCCTGTTTGGCCTTGGAGGACCTAGGCTGGGGGGCAGACTGGGACTGCCTCTGTGGGCATTTCTTATAGTCCCGCAACTTTTTATAAGGGGGCTCGTATTTAGAGTGGGTGGCCTGGGCAGGAGCCTGCTGCAGCTTAAACTTACGTCTAGCCGGAGCCGGAACACAGAGGCCAAGATTCTTAAGCATAGTGCGGGAGTCTTTCAGGACATGCAGTTTTATGTCCGTCTGTTCTGCAAACAGAGCCTTGCCATCAAATGGGAGGTCCTGAAAGGAGGTCTGCATCTCACTGGACAGTCCAGAAAGCAGGAGCCACAATGCCCTTCTCATGGACACCACGGCTGCCATGGACTGCACGGCCATGTCCCCTGCATCCGAAGCTACCTGCAGGGTTGCCCTGGCAGCCGCTGTACCCTCCTCCACCAGAGCTTTGAACTCCTTCCTGGCATGCTCCTGGAGGGAGTCCTTGAACTTGGGCAGAGAGCTCCACAGATTGAACTCATACCGGCCCAGGAGAGCCTGATGGTTTGCCACTCGTAACTGGAAGTTCAAGGACAAATACATTTTTCTGCCAAACAAATCCAGCCTCCTTGAATCTTTATTTTTCGGAGTGTGGGCTGGTTGGCCTTGCCATTCTCTGTGATTGACCAACTCGACCACTAGGGAGTTAGGGGCAGGCTGGGTGTATAGGTATTCATGCCCTTGGCAGGCACAAAATACTTGTGTTCCGCTCTCTTAGAGATGGGAGGCAATAAGGCCAGGGTTTGCCACAAGGCATTTGAAATTTTCGCCACAACTTCATGGAGTGGCATGTTCACCCTGCCTGGTATTGAGGTAGACAGACATTAAAGAGTGAGTCTGAGGGCTCCTCCACCTCCTCTGCCTGAAGGTTGAGGTTTGACGCCACTCTTTTCAACAGTTCCTGGTGGGCTTTTGAGTCCTACTTCAGGATGGAGGGAGGAAGGGCCACAATCGCCTCATCCGGGGAGCGGGAGGAGGCAGGTGTGGTACATGGTGTGTCCACGGCACTGGAAGATCCACCACCTGGTCGCTTTCCGGGCACGGTGCTGAATATCCATGTCCCACTGAATCCTTCCTTGGACGCCAGGAGAGGGAGGCCGATGGCTGTTCCGAGGCTCCGGCCTAGTGAGCCCACACCAGGGGCTGCTTCGGGAGCCATGGTGTCCACTGGTACCGTTCTGCTGGCCACAGGTCCCCATGCCACTGGACCTGCTTTGGCACTGGCGGAGCAGGCTGTTCGGCCTGGCTGGCCTGACCCATTGATGGACAACTGTGAAGGGAGGCCGGGCTGACATATGACCTACCTTTGTCGCTGGATGGGGAGGAGCGGTGGTGCCAGGAGTCTAGATCTAGCGGTGGTGCTAGATCTACTGGTTCATCAATCTAGAAACACGATATCCAAACGTGGAGGAACTGTACCGCCAGTAGCAGCTGCTCTGCAATCAGCTCTGGTGGGCAGATCTGCACTGGCAAGGCATCAACGATTGATGCCTGGGGCTGCAGGAACAGTGCTGTGGCGGGGTCCTGGAGCGAGACATTGAAAGGGAATAGCATTGACATTCGTATCATGACTGGCTATGATAGCCCCTCAAAGAAGAGGACCTTCAGTGTCGTCTGCCTCGGTCCCATTGGCATCTACTCCTCGAGGCAGAGCGGTGTCTGGAGTCTCTGTTGTCGGAACCCAGCCAGATAACCTGGTGGGGGTCGACGGTGACCTGTGTGAACTATGCGCGGGACAGTCGCTGAGTGGCAAACAGCACTGGGAACATTCCCTCAACCCGTGACTGGTACTGAGACGGGGGTGACTGCAGAGATCACAGCTGCGGCTTGCCCCTGGACCATGGGCCCAACATTGGCAGTACTCCTGGTACTGGCATGGACATAATGTCCCAGGCCGCTTGCAGGTCTCCGGTGTGGAGGGCATCTGGACATTCAGGGAAGCCTGCTCCGAATGGGCCAGGCTACTCCGCTTGACCTGAGATGTAGGCCTACAGGCCGATACGGACCGACGACTGCCCAACATGGGTCTAGCCTCTCCCACAGTCTTGCTCCAGTGCTGCAGTGAAGTCCTTTTCTTAGCCATCTTGAAATGCCCCACGGATGAGGAGCGGTGCCGACTGGTAGATGGTGCCGGTGGGTTACCACGCACCAACACCATAGTACTTAGTGCCAACTCGGAGCGGTGCTCCATCAGGATGGCCCAGAGCCTAATGTCTCTCTTTTTTTTAGTCCGAGGCTTGAACGACTTGCAAATCTTGCAGTGATCGCTGAGATGGGTTTCACCCAAACAGCGTAAACAGTCCATATTAATAGAATATCAGGGTTGGAAGGGACCTCAGGAGGATCACTCCCTGGCATCGGTCGCTTACAAGTGTCACACGACTTAAAATCTGGGGCGCGGGGCATTTCCTGGCCCGGGAGCACTAACTAAACTAACCTAAAACTAATCAAACTACTAGCTACAGGTACCATACATCGAATGAACAAGAGTTCTGTGGAAGAGCTGCAGCAAAGCTGGAGCAGAGCAGTTCCGAAGCACCTTCACAGGTGGCAAGAAGGAACTGAAAGTGGGGGAGCATGCAAAGCCCCTTATACTGTGCCATGGAGGCACCACTCCAGGGGTCTTGGGGCACTCCCCTATGGGTGTTGCTAGGGGAAAAACTTCTGACACAGGTGAACATGGTGAGCAAACACACCTATTGTGGAATACACATGAGCAATCTCTCAAAGAACCTCTTGTACTTCCCTTGAGCAGGAGCTGTCTAGGTGTTGGAACCAAGCACGAGCAACATTTTGAGATGGAGAACCCACCAGGCTGAGCTATAGGGTACGCTCTTTGTCCTGTGAGAAGAAGTGTGGAATGGGTGGAACGGACATTGGCATCACAAGCTGTGCTAGGTAAGGGTACCAGCCCTGTCTCGGCCAAGTAGGAGCAACCAGAATGACACAAGCTCTGTCTCTTTTTCTTTTTAGCAAATCCTTCAGCAATAGAGGAAACAGGAAAGGCGTAAAGAAGGTCCTTGTTCCAGGGAAGGAGAAGAGCATCACCCAGTGAGTGCGGTCTCATGGAAATTTCTTGTTCTGGTAAGTAGCAAACAGGTCCGTGGAGAGTGTTCCCCATCGTGTGAATATGTTGTGAAGTACTGATGGGTATATCTCCCACTCATGATTGTGTAGGAATTTGAGACTGAGATTGTCTGGTATAGAGTTCTATGTGCCCAGGAGGTAAGCCACAGACAGAGTAACATTGTGGGAGATGCACCATTGCCTCTGCACATAGGAAGGGCGACCTGCCCCTCCCTCCTAACCCTCCCCCCGCCAACTGATGTAGTACATGCAGGCTATATTGTTGGTTAGGATCATTGTGTGTGAGCAAGGAAATGGGGACAGGCATTCTTGACCACGCTCAGCTCGAAGAGATTGATGAGAAAAGATGGTTACTCACCTTTGTAAGTGTTGTTCTTCGAGATGTGTTGCTCATATCCATTCCAATTAGATGTGCGCGCGCCGCGTACACATTCGTTGGAAGATTTTTACCCTAGCAACACTCGGTGAGTCAGCTGGGTCGCCCCCTGGAGTGACGCCATTATGGCGCCGGATATATACCCCTGCCGACCCAATTGCCCTTCAGTTGCTTCTTGCCGGCTACTCCGACAGAGGGGAAGAAGGGCGGGTTTGGAATGGATATGAGCAACACATCTCGAAGAACAACAGTTACAAAGGTGAGTAACTGTCTTTTCTTCTTCGAGTGCTTGCTCATATCCATTCCAGTTAGGTGATTCCCAAGCCTTACCGAGGCAGTGGGGTCAGAAACTGCAGAGCCAAATGCTGCATCATCTCTGGACTGTTGAACCAATGCGTAATGTGAGGCAAAGGTGTGAATCGATGACCAGATAGCTGCCTGACATATTTCTTGGATGGGAACATGGGCCAGGAAGGCGGCAGATGAAGCTTGAGCCCAAGTAGAATGGGCGGTGAGGTGGCTAGCCAAATCATAGCATGTACGGATGTATGTGAGCCAAATCATAGCATGTATGGATGCAGGATGTTACCCAAGATGAAATTTGTTGTGATGAGACCGGTAAGCCTTTTATCCGGTCTGCCACAGCTTCAAAGAGCTGAGGTGACCTTCAGAAGGGTTTTATTCTCTTGATATAAAAAGCGAGAGCCCTGTGAATGTCTAGGGTGTACAGCTGTTGTTCCTGACGTGATGGGTGTGGCTTCGGGAAAAAGACTGGGAGAAAGATATCTTGATTGACATGAAAGGCAGACACCACCTTAGAGAGGAAGGAGGGGTGTGGCCGCAGCTGTACCTTGTCCTTATGGAATACTGTATACGGGGTGTCGGCTGTCAAGGCCCGAAGCTCAGATACTCGTCTTGCTGAAGTAATAGCAACGAGGAAGGCTGTCTTCCAGGAAAGGTACAGCAGCGAGCAGGTGACCAGTGGTTTGAAAGGAGCACCCATAAACTTGGCTAGTACCAGGTTGAGATCCCAGGTAGGGGTTGGGTGTCTGACTTGAGGGTACAAACGTTCCAATCCCTTGAGGAACCTTGAAACTATTAGGTGAGAGAAGATTGATTGGCCATTTTCCCCTGGGTGGAAGGCGGAGATGGCTGCCAGATGCACCTTTATGGAAGAGACCACTAGACCCTGTTCTTTCAGGGACCAGAGGTAGTCCAGGACAGTAGGAACAGACACCTGCCTAGGGACTGAGTTACGCTGAGCGCACCAGCAGGAGAAACGGTTCCACTTGGCCAGATATGTCATCCTAATGGAAGGCTTCCTACTGCCCAAGAACACCTATTGGACCAAGCAAGCATAACGCAACTCAGACTGGCTCACCACGCCGCAACATGCTGTGAGATGAAGAGAACTGCAGGTCCGATGGTGAAGCCTGCGAAGTTTGTTTGAGATCTGGCAGAAGTGGCAGGGGAATTGGGTCGCCACTGACGGTCGACAAATGGTGTACCAGTGCTGCTCAGCCATCCTGGTAGCAATCAGGATTCAGGTGAAGGCGTCGCCGCGGCTTGATGGACTCACTGAGAACGAGCGAAATGGTGGAAGGCATAGAATAAGTGCCTTCTTCCACAGGATGGAATGCATCTGGAGGGGACCAGGACGTCCTGGAAGCGAGCAGAACCACTCTGCATTCTTTCTTCGGGATGCAAAGAGTCTATGTGGGGAAGCCCCATTCTGGAAAACAGAATGGATGACGTCTGACAATCGATAACTCATGAGCCGAAGGATCGCGAGTTACATCCGCAAGTGTTCTGGACTCCTGGAAGAAAAGACCTACCAAACGATCGAGGGGCTATGCAAAAGTCCAGAGGGTGGAAGGCTCCTTTGACAAAGGAGGAGGAGCGTGCTCCGCCTGCTTGTTTATGTAAAACATGGCCGTTGTGTTGTCCATGAACACTGATACACAACGGCCTTGGAGATGGTCTCGAAACACCTGGAATGCTAGACGGACCGCTCTCAGCTCCTGCACATTGATGTGTAAGGCCAGCTCTTGAGGTGATCAGAGGCCCTGAGCGCGAAGGCCCTCGAGGTGGGCACCCCAACCCAGAGATGACGTGTCCGTGGTTAGGGCCATCAAGGGTTGCGGTGGTGGAATGGCATCCCTTCACAGACTAAAGTGGGGTTTAACCACTAAGTTAGGGAGCCCAGAACCTTCCAGGGAATAGTGAGCACCGAGTCCAAGCTGTCTCTGCGTGGTTCGTATACTGAAGCAAGCCAGGTTTGAAAAGGACGGAGGCGTAGCCTCGCGTGCTTGGTCACGAAGGTGCAGGAGGCCATGTGACCTACTAAGCTGAGGTAGGTGCGCAAGGATGTTGTCGGGAAGGTTTGAAGACCTCGAATAATTGAAGTCATTGCTTGAAAACGCAACTTCAGGAGGCAGGCTCTGGCCAGATTGGAGTCCAGAACCGCTCCGATGAAGTCTATTCTCTGCATGGGTGTCAGAGTAGACTTCTCTGTGTTGATCATCAAGCCTCGGCTCCCGAAGAGGTCATTGACGATGAGCAGGTGCTGCGACACTGGTAACTGGGAAGTGCCTCGAATGAGCCAATTGTCGAGATATGGGTAGACGTTAACCCGACGACGCCGGAGGGAGGCGGTGACTACAGCCATGTGTTTTCTGAACACACGCGGAGCCGTAGAAAGGCCAAACGGAAGTACAGTGAACTGAAAGTGTTGATGGTTGACCACAAAACGGAGGTACCCTCTGTGTGGTGGGTGAATTGCGAAGTGGAAATACGCGTCCATCATATTGAGGGCGGCATACCAGTCTCCTGGATCCAGGGACGGGATAATGGTTCCCTAGGGTTACCATGCGGAACTTCAGCTTTATCATGAATTTATTGAGTTCTCGCAGGTCTAGGATTGGTCTTAGACCTCCCTTTGCCTTGGGGATTAGGAAGTAGCGAGAATAAAACCCATTGCCCCTCATGTCTTTTGGCACCTCTTCTATAACTCCCAGGCTAGGAGCAACTGGATCTCTTGTAAGAGGAATTGCTCGTGAGAGGGGTCCGTGAAGAGGGACAGGGAGGGAAGGTGGGAAGGCGGGCTTGAAACAAACTGGAGGTGGTATCCCACTTCCACTGTGCCCAGGACCAAACAATCTGAAATTAGCTGGGACCAGGCAGGGAGGAATTGGGAGAGGAGGTTGAAAAAGGGAGGAGGAGGATCGGGTACAGCAACTGGTGGGCTGCCCTCAGGCGTCCCATCAAAAGTTCTGCTTGGGCCCTGCTGGTGGTTTAGGGGGCACCTGATTTTGACCTCCTTGAGGGCCAGACTGCCTCCGACGATTCCCTCTACCACACCTTCTGCTAAGGTCCTGACGCGGCCTAGGCAGGGTGTAAGGGCGGTGTGGCTGGGGCCGGAAGGTCCTGCTTTGGGCCACTGCGTGTGCATACCCAGCGAGCACATTATAACACAATTGTCCTTCAGACTTTGCAATCTGGGGTCAGTCTTATCTGAGAACAGGCCCTGGCCTTCGAAGGGCAAATCTTGAATAGTTTGTTATAATTCAGGGGGAAGGCCTGATACCTGGAGCCAGGAGGTACACCTCATTGTCACTCCTGACGCCAGAGTTCTGGCTGCAGAGTCCGCTGCATCCAGAGAGGCTCGGAGGGAGGTTCTTGCTACCTTTTTACCCTCCTCAAGCAGGGCTGTAAATTCTTGATGGAACTCCTGGGGAAGAAGCTCCGTAAACTTCCCCAAGAACACCCACGTGTTAAAGTTATATCTACTTAGGAGGGCTTGTTGGTTTGCCACCCTGAGTTGGAGGCCCCCGGGCAAGTATATTTTGCGGCCTAGGAGGTCCATGTGCCTAGCCTCCTTTGACTGAGGAGCCGGGGCTTGTTGGCCATGATGCTCCCTTTCGTTCACCAATTGCACCGCTAAAGAGCAAGGAGGTGAGTGAATGTAGAGATATTCATACCCCTTTGAGGGGACTATATATTTTCTCTCTACTCCCCTTGCTGTAGGTGGAATCGCGGCTGGGGATTGCCAAATGGTGTCCGCATTAGCCTGTATGGTGCGGATAAATGGAAGAGCCACTCTAGTAGGTGCATCAGCTGATAAGATGTCCGCGACAGCGTCCTCTATTTCAGGGACCTCCTCCACCTATAAGTTCATATTCTGAGCCACTCGTCTCAAAAAGTCATGATGGGCCCTGAGATCAATTGGTGGAGGGCCTGAGGAGGATGTTCCCACCACTGCCTCGTCAAATGAGGTGGAGAAGGAGAGGCCCGGGATCAGGGGGGTCCTGTGGGGGCTCCTGTACTTGAGGAGCGTCATCTGCGTCAGGTGGAACCTGGGTGTTTGCAGATGGTATCGGAGCCTCATCCGGTGCCGAGCAGATGTTGGTGCTGGTAAGGGTTGGTGCTGGGGCTCCTTCTCGGTACCGGAGCGGTCTGGGGCCGAAGGGGCGCTCCTTACAGAAGCAGTCTGTTGGGTGCTCGGTACTGACGCTGCTGGACTAAGTGCTGACTCCATGAGGAGCTGTTTCATTCGAAAGTCCCACTCCTTCTTCATCCTTGGTTTAAACGACTTGCAGATGTGGCACTTATCAGTAAGGTGGGATTCCTCTAGGCCCTTGAGGCAGGTGTTGTGGGGATCCCCTATTGGCGTCGGCTTTTGGCATGCTGAGCACGGTTTGAATCCTGGTGCCTTGGGCATGGGCCCGTACTGGGGTGGAGGAAAGGGGTTAATCCCCGATCCCCCTTAAACTATATACACTAACTATAAATACAACAACTAATACTAACTATAACTACAAGAACAGGAACTATATACACAATAAACAGCAAAGAACTATGAGTAGCTAGGGACGTGGAGATCAGCAAAGCCACGCTCCACAGTTCCAACGACCATCATGGGCGATAAGAAGGAAATGAAGGGCCATTGGGTCGGCAGGGGTATATATCCGGCGCCATAACAGCGCCACTCCAGGGGGTGACCCAGCGGACCCACCGAGTGTTGCTAGGGTAAAAATCTTCCAACGAACCTGCACGCGGTGCGCACACACCTAATTAGAATTGATATGAGCAAGCACTCGAAGAAGAAGGGATATTTCTGCAGGAGACCATTTGCTTGCATCATAAGGCTGTGTAAATGCATGCCCCACCTATGAGTGATGCTTTGGTGGTAAGGAGCAATGATGGTGACGTCTGCGAGAAGAGGATCCCTTTGCACACATTGGCTGGGTCCTTTCACCCATCTAAGGAGTTTTTGATCCTGGTGGGTAATGACAGGGTTTTGTCCAACCTGTCCCTGTTTGGTCTGTAAACCACACTGAACCACAGTTGAAGGCATCGCACATGAAGTCTGGCATGCGGTGTCACCACTGTGCTTGCTGCCATGTGTCCCAAGAGTTGGAGGCAGAGCCCGGTATTTGTGGGCTGCATAGAACAGTGTTTATGAGAGTAACCAGGGATAGGTATCTGTGTTGAGGTAAGAGGGTTTTGGCCTGTAACGCATCAAGGTTGGCCCCTATGAATTCCAGGCATTGCACTGAGGTGAGGGTTGACTTCTAGATATTGATATATAGACCCAGTTCTGTGAACAAGTGTATCATAGCGCCAATGACTTGGTGAGCCTCCTGGCAAGATTGGGCTCTGAGGAGACAATCATCCAGGTATGAGTAAAGCAAGCGTAAATGAGCAGCCACCACTTAGAGAACCTTGAACAATACCCTCAGGGCTGATGATAGCCCAAAGGAGAGCATTCTGCATTGGTAGTGGTAATGTCCCAGAGTGAACCTGAGAAATCATCTGTGAGCTGGTAGGATCGAGATGTGAAAGTAGGCATCCTGGAGGTCAAGGGCCCAAAAACAGTCTCCTTGTTCCAGTGCTGGAATGATCATCAATAAGTAGGGCCCCACCAAATTCACAGTCCATTTTGGTCAATTTTACGGTTTTAGGATTTTAAAAATTGTAAATTTTATGATTTCAGCTATTTAAATTGAAATGTCATGGTGTTGTAATTGTAGAGATCCCAAAAAGGAGTTGTGGTACAGTCACAAAGTCATTGTGTGTGTGTGTGGGGGGGGGTTGCAGTTCTTCTACCCTTACTTCTCCGCTGTTGCTGGTGGTGGTTGTGCCTTCAGAGTTATCTGGGAAATTCTGTCTACCTTCCCCCCAGACTATCTCCCTCCCAGTAGCCTTGAGAGACTTCTCCACCAGGTTCCTGGTGAACACAGATCCAAACCCCTGGATCTTAAAACAAGGAGAAATTAACCATTCCCCCTCCATTCCCCCCACCAGTTCCTGGTGAGTGCAGATCCAACCCCCTTGGATCTTAAAACAAGGAAAAATTTAATCAGTTCTTAAAAGAAAGCTTTTAATTAAAGAAAGAAAGGTAAAAAATCATCTCTGTAAAATCAGGAATGGAAAATAACTTTACAAGGTAATCAGATTCATAGAGCCCAGAGGAACCCCTCTAGCCTTAGGTTTAAAGTTACAGCAAACAGAGGTAAATCCTCTTAGCAAAAAGTAACATTTACAAGTTGAGAAAACAAAGTAAACTAACACACTTGCCTGGCTGTTACTTACAAGTTTTGAAATATGAGCGACTGGTTAAAAAAAATTTGGAGAGCTGGACTGATGTCTGGTCCCTCTTAGTCTCAAGAGCGAACAACCCCACAAAGAGCACACACACACAACCCTTCCCCCACCAAGATTTGACAGTATCTTGTCCCTATTGGTCTTTGGGTCAGGTGTCAGCCAGGTTACCTGAGCTTCTTAACCCTTTACAGGTAAAAGGATTTTGGTGTCTCTGGCCAGGAGGGATTTTATAGCATTGTACACAGGAGGGCTGTTCCCTTCCCTTTATAGTTATGACAGAAGGACTCTGAACTTTCATATTTTTAAAAAGTTTGATGGTTGCAGAGAAAAACCTTGAAAGTATAACCCAGTGTAACTAATGCAGCACTGCCTGCCTGAGTCTGCAACTGCCTGAAACAATAGCTCTGCCTCATAGATATAAATGGATTGTAATGCCATGACCCACTGCTCGGGGGAGGGCTACCAGCCTGACCCCAGTAGAGTGCTGTGTGTCGCAGGAGCAACAGGTCACACTTACTCACTGAAGCAGACACATCCTGACTGAAGGAAAGCCACCTGGCTGCCACCGTGCTGCTCCTGACAGGAGGGAGTCCCACTGTAACTCCTGGGGCAGAAAGCGGGCCCCATAGTGCTGCCCTTGCCATTCTGAGGGGGGGCACTTCAAGTGAGGTTAGGGGTAGATCCTGTGGTAGATTAGCCACTGGGCCAATAAGGCCTGTGCCCAGGACCCTGGCCAATGTGGAGGGGCCCAGAAAAATGGGCACCCCCTGTATCCCGACCCTACTCCCTGGCAGGAGTGCTGGTCAGGTAGGCGGAGCGGGACGAGCCCCCGTGGCCTGACTCCATTCCCTGGCAGAAGCGCCAGGTGGGGGCTGGGATGGGACATGCCCTTGCACCCCAATCCCATTTCCCTCGCAGGAGTGCGGGGGAGGGGGGGCACTACAGGCAGAAGGGGTGGCTGTCCTGCTGGGTCTGTGCTGCCCTTTACACCAGGCCATTTGCTCTGGCCCAAGGCCCAACAAAACTGTAATCTGCCTCTGAGTAGATCCACAGCACAAGGCTGTGGGGCATGGCCAGGGTCTCTATGTCACGGTGTGCCAGGGCACCAAATTGCTTTAATCCAGCACTTTTACATTGTGTTTGGAATATCCCTGTAATCCTTGATCTTAACCTTTAGTAGCGTAAGGGCTGGATATTGCTTTCAGTGACATCTAGCATCACACTAGTTAAGTCAGTGGTGTTACTCTGGATTCATGCAGGTATAATTTGGGGCAGAATCAGGTCTGATGTGTTCAGTGTCACATGCAGGGAGCACACCGCTCTGCTCTCATTGTGTTAATAGGCCTGCAAATGAATCTTCAGGAATGGAAGCTGCTTGGTGATAGCGTGGGTGTCACCCAAGTAGGTGCCTTCTCCATTGCAAAGCTCAGCTCTGTAACAGAACAGTGTGCCAGGTATAACTCATGGCAGGCGTCTCTTTAGCTCCACTCAGCTCTGTTTCATTTGCCTGGTGACAAATAAAGAGCACTGCAAAGATCAGGTTTAGATGAGCCTTTTGGAGAATCCCCCTCACCCCCAGGCCTGTGGCAGATCCTATAGATCTTTTCACTGAATGGCTGAATAAATTGATTCCAGCTGCTCAGCAGGACTTGAGATAAAAATGCTCAGAGTGTTATGTCAGTCTTGGCTTCTGAGCCATCCAGAACTGACCTGAACAGTCCCTGTCCATGAGAGTCAAGGTCTGCTGCAGGCCAGTAAACCTGGCAATTTACAGATGGCTTTAGGTTGGAATGTTTAGAAGGGCTCAGGCCCCACAAATGGCTCCTGTGAGCCAGATTCTCAACTGGCAGGAATGAATCTCTATTGAAGTCAGTGCACCTATTTATACCAGGCCCAGTAAGTGTCACTACTCTGGGCTTAGAGAAGCATATGTTGCAGGGGTGGGGAGAGAGACATGCTCAGGCTGTGAGACTTTTTAGGCAAGTAGTTTCCCAGGAACAAACAGATAAAGTAGAACCTGTGTCAGATCAAACCAAACCCGTTTTCCTGGTCAAATCAGCAGCCTGTACCGGTCTACACAGCTTTTGTTTCATCATCTGGGCTAGAAATGAGTTTCTGCCAGCTCACAACCTACGCAGAGATCCTGACACTAGTGTCATTCCTCTTCTCACCACAAAAGGGTCATTTGGGTTGGAAGTTATATGATTTTGTAAAACTGTGACCTGAATTATTAGTGTGTGTGTCCATGGTGCCCCTAGTTATAAGCAAGGCTGATGCCAGTGTAGGAGTCTATAATGTCCCAGTGATAAGCCAGGCTCTAGTGTGTAGACTTTGTGATTGTTGACTGGTTGGCCCTACTTTCATGGCTGGATCCCAAAATTTCTGGTCCATGTCTGGACTGCAGCACTGTGAAAGACAATCATGGAAATCTCCAGTCCCTGTGGGGAAGAGTCCATGTGTGAGTATAATTTGATCCTGTGTCCTAGGTCAAAGGGCATCCTTCATGTCTGTAACCCCACAGAGACTGTACTGCAGCACCTGAGAGAAGTATGTTTGGATCTCATGTCTTCCCAGTAAACAGGCCTGCTCTGCATGGACACTAAGACCTTTTTTTAACAGAGGTTGAAAACCACCGTTTGATACTGTGGAGGTCATCAGACTACCCACATGGTGCCTGAGTCTCAGTTCCGGTTTAGGAAGAAATCACTTGAGGCCAGACAGCAGACAGCTAACAAAACTATCATTTATTTACAGACACGGAGCTCGCCTAACCGGCCGAAGCTGGCTGGGCTATCCCCTAATAATCTAACTCAGTTGCCATAGGAACAAAAACCATGACAACCAAATACGCAACAAGATCTGTTCCAGCCCCTTCATGCTAGTGGTATAAAGGGCCCACAAAGCCAGTGACAATGGCTGCTGAGGAAGAATCTTGCTGTAAAGGGCAGCGCAGACCCAGCAGGACAGCCCTGGCCCAGGAAGCACGGTAGGGTCATGGCTGAGTGGTGGGGTCATGCTGAGTGGTGAGGACATGGCACTGCTAGGATCTGGCTATTCTCGACAGCTAGCAGGCTCCCTTGGGGGCTGTTGCAGCTGAATATAAGTTAGAGCAGTTCTTAGGCTATTATAACTTAAGCCAGGGCCAGGCCAAGAATATATTATGGGGGAGCGGGAAGTAGGAGGGACACAATACATAGGCACAGTTTAACTGCTATATTTGGGGGAGGGGGCGCGGTGCGCACTGAAGCCAGTTTCTCTGGCTCACTGGCTCTGTCCCCCAACCTGGAGAGGAGGTACCTGGGCTGCCAGTGCTGGGAAGGGGGAGGGCCTGCTTAACAGGGGAACCGCAGATGCTGTTGCTATCGAGGGGATACTGCATTATGGGCTCCTGCTTCCCCCCATTCCCCTAGCCCCTCTCTTCCTCATCCCATCCCCCTTCCCCTCCCCACTGCCCCCTGCCCCATTCCCCTCCTGCATTCCCCTATCCCCTTCTCTTCCCTCTGTCCTAGCCCATCCCCCTTCTTCCTCCACTGCCTTTTCCTCCACCCTACTCCCTTCCACCACTTCCCTTGCCCCACCCAGCCCCCCTGCTCTACCACATCGTGGGCATCCACCGGTGTACAGAAAACAGGGCACCCAGCACATGTAGATGAGGATGCCCACTGGCACTAGAACCCAGGAGGTGGGGTCCAGCTGCAGAGTCAGTGAGCCAGAGTGGCCACCCTCCCTCACCCGGACAGCTTGGTGCTTGCAGAAATCATGGAGGGTAGTGGCACATGACCCAATGTACCCCCCATGCCTCACCTCTGTGGGGGCAATATCCCTTTCTTCCCCCACCCCCCAAACTACACCCATGGTCCCAAATGTGTCTTCAAGGCCCTCTCCCTAAATGTCCTGGTTAGTGTAGGAACAAGCCAGGGGCAGCACTGGCAGTTCTAGGCTGGAGCCTATGATTGGCCTCAGCAATAATACACTAATTGTATGTCTACACTATGAAATTAGGTTGATTTTATAGAAGTCGATTTTTAAAATCGATTTTATACAGTTGATAGCATACGTCCACACTAAGCGCATTAAGTCGGTGGAGTGCGTCCTCACTACCGTGGCTAGCATCAACTTACGGAGCGGTGCACTGTGGGTATCTATCCCACAGTTCCCGCAGTCTCTGCCACCCATTGGAATGCTGGGTTAAGCTCCCAATGCCTGATAGGGCAAAAACATTGTTGCGGGTGGTTTAGGGTACACGACATTATCGCCCCTCCTTCCGTGAAAACAACGGCAGACAATCATTTTGTGTCTTTTTTCCTGGGCAGACACCATACTACGGCAAGCATGGAGTCCACTCAGCTCACCATCACCGCTGCTGTTGTGGGCAAGTCTACAGTGGGAGCTGCTGTGATGCAGGTAGCCAGTGCAATCACTGACATTCCGTTATCAAGGGTAGTGACTCTGGGAAATGTACGGGCCTTTTTAGATTTTAGGTGCATCATATTACTGGCCTGTGTCACTGGTGAAGAAGTCTTGCAGCCGTGCAATCCAGTCCAGCAACAAACCTGGGGGAGCTGTTCTGGTCCTCCTGAGTGTTGCTGGCAGCAAACTGTGCAGTAGGACTGCTAACCATCCTCATCCACTGCTTCTGCTGCAACTATGCCCTCGTGCTCTCCTGCTCAGGGGATCCGTTCATGAAGCCTGGATAGTAGTAAGGAGCAGTTCAACTATAGTCCGAGCAAATGCAGAATGGTGGTAGAATGTGCCTTTGGACATTTAAAAGCTCGCTGGCACTGTTGGTCAGACCTCATCACAACCAACATTCCCATTGTTATTGCTGCTTGCTGTGTACTCCATAATATCTGTGAGTAAGGGGGAGACGTTTATGGGAGGGTTGGAGGTTAAGGCAAATCGCCTGGCATCCAATTTTAAGCAGCCAGACACCAAGGTGATTAGAAGAGTACAGCAAGATGCACTACACATCAGAGAGGCTTTGAAAACCAATTTCATGACTGGCCAGGCTTCAGTGTGACACTTGTGTGTGTTTCTCCTTGATGCAAACCTGCCCCCTTTGTTGATTTTAATTCTCTGTAAGCCAACCAGCCTTTCCCCTTCGAAATAAACTAAATATTGTTTTGAAACAATGCATTCTTTATTAATTAAAAAAAAATGAGATAACAGACAAGGTAGCCCAGGTGGGGTAGGGAAGGACAAGGCCACATTGCTTATTGTACCCACACTAAAAATCAAATTGTTTGAATGACAGCCTTCTGTTGCTTGGGCCATCCTCTGGAGTGGAGTGGCTCGGTGCCTGGAGCCTTTCCCCCCCGCCCCCGTGTTCTTGGGCATCTGGGTGAGGAGGCTATGGAACACAGGGAGGAGGGTAGGCAGTTATACAGTGGATGCAGAGGGGATCTGTGCTCTTGTTGGCTTTCCTGCAGCTCCAACAGATGCTTCATCATGTCCGTTTGCTCTCCCAACAGATGCTTCATCATGTCCATTTGCTCCCCCATTAGCCTCAGCATCATGTCTTGCCTCTGCTCTTCACGCTCACTTAATTCTTTCCTGGTCTCTGCCACTGAATGCCTCCATGCATTAAGCTGCGCCCTAGCAGTGCGAGAGGACTGCATGAGCTCAGAGAACATGTCATCGTGAGTTCACCACGCTGACCAAACAGGAAATGAAATTCAAAAGTTCCCAGGGCTTTTCCTGTGTACCTGGCTAGTGCATCAGAATTCAAAGTGCTGTCCAGAGTGGTCACAATGGAGCACTCTGGGATAGCACTCGGAGGCCAATACTGTTGATTTGCGTCCACACTACCCCTTATTCGACCCAACAAAGTCGATTTTAATGCTACTCCCCTCACCGGGGAGAAGTACAGAAGTCGGTTTTAAGGGCCCTTTAGGTTGACAGACTGGGGTTGGTTGTGTGGACGCATTCATTTTTAAATCGACCTAATGTGGCTAAATTCAACCTAACCTCATAGTGTAGACCAGGCCTTATAAAAGCTTCTGTAAGGGTTAATGTCACTGCCACACAACATGCCTGTTGCTCCCTGTGTCCTTCTGGGATGTGGGATTTGAAAGCCTCAGCTCCAACCATTAACAACCAAGAAGTGCTGAGTTAAATCTCCCCACAGCCCCCTGGTAAGAATGACAGGAACAAACCACAGCCTTACGAGAAGCTGGAAATGC
The DNA here is from genome assembly GCF_003597395.2 of Chelonoidis abingdonii. Lineage (NCBI taxonomy): Eukaryota > Metazoa > Chordata > Testudines > Testudinidae > Chelonoidis > Chelonoidis abingdonii. Next base: position 27,493,495 of record NC_133772.1, on the reverse strand, counting down.
AAAGTTATGGTGCTGTTTCATACACAACACAACTGTCCCTCTGCCCTTTGGACCATTACATCTGCTGTGATGCTCCTTGGGGAGTGATTTGTCTGCAGACTCCTAAGTATGGCAACTCCAGTGCTTGTTAGCAGCTGGAAATGAACAGAAGGCAACTCACTGATCAGTCAGCCAACAGCAACTCTTCTCCCAATTAGGGCTGCGACACAAGCCACAGGAGGGTCACATCGGACTGTCTGAACAGGAGTCCTAGTTTGGAGTTGGGCTGGTATGTCATAATGTGGCCACATCAGAATGTCAAAATTAAGATGGCAGATGGGACAATGTACTAACTAGCTATGTATTTTGACAGATGCGAGAGGTTTCTTTGTTGGAAATCTTTATTGCATTGGGCCTTGGTAAGCACTTCAGCCATGTGCCTGGAATATATTTGTGGTGCTTCATAACTTATTTATAAATGAACACACAGAACTCTTGTCTCATTTAGGGTGAATTTATTTTAGTGTACCTAAAATGATATGCTAAGGCAATGAATAGGGCAGCCCCTATTCCCCTCCACCCAGGCACACAAGCACAGAACTCTGAGCACAAAGACCAGGCACCCTAGAGAATACACCAGAACTGTACATTCTTCCAGCCCCTCCTTCCACAAATACCACCGTGACACTCTGGCACACCCACATTCACCGCTGTCAAATAATTATATCTTTTGTACAAAGTATGCCTTGTGAGCTATCACACTAAAAGTCCTGATCTATTAAACATTAAAATCCTGTTGGATTGTATGTGTTATCATTGTATGTGCAGTTTTGAAGTTTTGCTCTGCGTGTGTTACTGAAAAATATTGTGACGTTGGAAACACCTACAACTAGACTTTCAGGTACAACAATGAAGAAGCTAAACAGTGCTAATGGCCCATCAAGACAGACAATGGACCACTGAAAAGGCTTCTCCTCACCTGGGAACACTTCAGCCAGCCTATGAATAACGGCTTAGCGAGGCATGCAAGAGCATGTGACCAGCCCACATGATACTGAACTCCATTTTGGTACCTGTACTTTTCCACAAACTGTGCTAGGAACCTGGCTTGAAACAAAGGCGTTCCTGCCCTATGGAAAAACTATACCAGGAGAAAGTGACATCATGACAGGGACTCTCTTCCCTACAAGAGAACACCTAGAAACACTGGAGAAACAAAGACTGAACTGGGGAAGGGGGTCCAAGGCAGAAAAGAAATCCCTGCCTTTGTAAGGAAGCTAAAACCTGCTTGTATCATCCGTCAGGGTGATATATTGCTGATTTAAATTCTGTCTAGTTTGTATGAGACTGACATTGTGTTTCATTTCCTATGTAACCTGCTTTGATGTGTTTGGTATAATTTATTATCACTTAAAAATCTACCTTTCTGTAGTTAATAAACCTGTTTTACATTTTATCTTAACCATTGTGTCTTTGAGTGAAGTGTTTGGAAATCTTAGCTCTGGTAACAAAGGCAGTTGCATATCTTCCCCACATTGAGAGGAAAGTGGACTAATTTAATGAGCTTGCACCCTACAGACCTCTGTGCAGTGCAAGACAGTATAATTCTGGCTTTATACTCCAGTAGGGGTGCAAGGCTTGGGGAGCTGGGAAATTGGCTGGCACCTCTATTGTTGGTCCATGAGTGGCTTAGGTAAAGCACTCAGGTGTGTGGAGCCACCTTGCTATCATTTTGGGTGATAGTCCCCAGAGGGGCTGGTTGTGAGTCACCAGCAGAGCAGGCAGAGAGGCCAACTGAGCTGAATTGTCAGGAGGCACAGAGGTGCCAATGGCTTCCACGCTTCACACTCCATCACAACCAGCACCCTCCCACTGCCATAAGCAAACCCACTACCTGTCCCCTCCATGATCCCCTAGTCCTGGTAAGCCACAGACCCTCCAGATGAGGAAAATGAGATTCCCCCAAAATTCTAGTATCCATCAAGTCACTTGTTCCTTGTCAAAAACCTTCTCTGCCATAACACAAATGTTCCATGAGTGGCCCTGCCCATGCTCTGTTTGCCCCCATTTCAGATGCCATGAATATCACAAGAGCATATAATGAAAGGCAGTATGAAGGATCTAGCCTAAGACTCAGGAGACTTTGTGTGACTGTGGGTAAATCACTTAGTCTCTCTGGGCCTCAGTTCCCTTCTTGCAAAATGAGGATAACAGCACTGCCCTGTTATATAAGATGTGTGAGGATAAACACATTAAAGACAGTGAGGTGCTCAGACACTATGGTCATGAGGCTAGAGAACCTTCAATTGATTCCTCTCCTAAACTAGTCAGGAAGACATGGCAGATTCCACTGGAGAATGGAAGTAGCCACGGTTTATTTTTTCTCTTGGCTTATAGTGAAGGATTAAGTTATGATGACTAAACACTAATAATTCTGTTTCTTAATTAACAAAATAATTATATAACCCCAGAGAGCTCCCCCAACTCTCACTAGGTGCAGGGTTATGACCTTACCTAGTCTGTCATTTCTAAGCTACATGGGCCTGTAACATCACAAGATTCTTTTAAAAGATAATGAGTTTTCCTGAGCAACATTTTTAAAAACTAATTAACAGATCCTCTTGAAAATGTTCAGAAAAACCAAGCTTTACTCAGAGATTATAGTTGGAAAATTTGGGGCAGATACTCTTGTTTTTGTTTTAAATCAACAGTAAAATACAAATTGAACATGATTCCTGCCTCACTTTTCTAGGTACTCAGGCAAACCATCATCCAGTGCAAATGTGGCCAAGCAAAACTCTACTTTTATTATTATGATTACTAGTTTGTGGCACAACCATAATTTGTGATGTACTTTTCAGACATACAAGGAACTCACAATCTAACACTGACTAGGCAAATAGCAGTCAGGGAGACAAAAACAAGGCTGTTCTACAGAAACCAATAAGATTGGCTGTTGGCAGCCCAACAAGGTGAATTTTAGGAGGGACTGAAAAGTGAGAGGAGCCCTGCAGATGAGCTCAGGCAAGCTGGACCATGCATGGCCAATGCATGAAAGAAGGCACAGAGGAGGTTATTTGAGAGACTGACAAATGGGTGAGCAAGGATGGCAACACTGGCAGAGTTGCATTGGGTGGGGGTAGTTTTATATAGAGCCTGACAGGAGGCAACCAGTAGTTTAAATTTGATGCAACAGCAGAAGGAGTCAGTGGAGGGTGATCAAACCCATCAGCAAGGCAGGTGTGTTCAATACATTATTGAAATAAACCCAAAACAGTGTTTCTGAACACAGAGTGCAGAAAGATTTCAAAACTACTTTGTCCCAAATGTAGATTTTGTCATGTCTGGGATACTCTTGATGTGTCCATCTCTGGCGCCAATCACACATGATCTGTGCCAATGTTTAAAATGGGTAAATGGGATGACCTGGATATTTACAGGCCTGTCAAACTAACATTGATCATGGAAAAGATAATGGTGCAGCTGATACAGGACTTGATTAACAATTAATTAATGGAGGGTAATATAATTAACTATGACAAACAGATCTTGTCAAACTAACATCGTATCTTTTTTTGATGAGATTACATCTCTTTCAATGACCTGGAAAAAAACCTAAAATTCTGAATGAGAAAATGTTTTGCTGATGAAAAGTGGTAAATAATGAAGATGACAGATCACTGATTCAGAGTGAAAAGGATCATTTGGTAAAGGCACAAGCTAACAATATGTTTTATTATGGCTAAGTGTAAATGTATCCGTCTAGGAACAAAGAATGTTGGCCACACTTACAGGATAGGGGGGCTCGATCCTGGGAAATAGCGACTCTGAAAACAATTTTGGGATTTTGGTGAATAATCACTTGAATGTGAACTCACAATGTGATGCTGTGGCCAACAGGGCTAATATAGTTCTTGGATGAATAAATATGGCAATCTTGAGAAAGGGTAAAGAGGTTATTTTAGCTCCATATTTGGTACTAGTGCAACTGTTTTTCAAATACTGTGTTCAGTTCTCATGTTCACCATTGAAGAAGCATGTTGCTAAACAGATGGTTCAGAGAAGAGCCACAAAAATGATTATAAAGGATTAGAAAACCTGCCTTATAGTGACAGATTGAACTTCTTGAATCTATTTACCTTAAAGGGGTGACTTGATTACAGTCTGTAAGTATGTACATGGGAAACAAAAACTTAGTAATGGGCTCTTTAGTCCACCAGAGAAAGGGGTAACATGATCCAGAGGCTGGAAATTGAAGTTAGGCAAATTTAGCCTGGAAATAAGGCACACAATTTTTCATAGTGAAAATGATTAACCACAGGAATAATTTAGCAATGGTCATGGTGGATTCTGCATCTCTGACAACCTTTAAGTCAAGATTGGATGTTTGTGCAACAGATCAGCTCTAGGAATTATTGTGGGGCAGGTCTCTGGCCTGTGCTATACAAGTCAGACTAGATGAGCAGAATAGTTCCTTCTGACTTTGGAATATATGTACCGTAAATAAATGGAAGAGATCAACATTCAAAAAAAAAAACCATATCATTTGAAGACTTCAAAATTTTAAATATTTTGTTACTCTAGAAAGTGCTCATGGCCCTTCAGTGTGCTAAAACTACATATTCATAGTGACTTCCTGCTGTTTTTACATTACAGTAATTTTCCACAGCACTCAAGGGCCTGATCCTTCTAGTCATTTGCCATGTGGTTGCTGTTTCCTCATGCAAGAAATCCATGTCACATCAGCGATTTGTGATGAAGTCACTTCAGCAATGTATGTGAGCAACATCGCAAGCCCTGTTGTGATGCAAAGGCACGGAGCTTCTTCAGGTCCTGAAGCGGCTACAAGATTGGACAAAGAAAATATGGCAAACCAAGCCCTACTGAAAAGAGCAGTGGGTAAGGATTGGTCCTAATTTGTCAGCAGAGGAGGAAAAGCAAGATGAACATCAAGTCTTAGATGCCTTAGAAAAATATTTTGTGTTGAAAAGAAAAATATATGAAAAGTCTATTTTCAGTACATTTGATAAAAATGAAACTGTAAACCAAACTTGCAGCCAGGCTGTGCCAGTTAGCCTCATCAAACCAATCTGGTACACTTTCCAACAAACTTATTAGGAATCAAATACTTTTGGGCACCAAAGACAATGAATCCAGAGAACAAATGCTCTGCCAATCAGAAGTGGAACTTAACCATGCAGTTGATATCTGCAAGAGCAGAGAACAAACAAAGGGAGAGCAACAAATTGGAAAATAAAATAAAATAAAAATCAGAAATAGGGGAAGATAACTCCACTGGCTCTCTCACACCCTCCTCCACAAACACACCCCAAAAAAGGTGGGGGGGTGGAAAAGGAAGACTAAAACAAGAACTGGAGCAGTTGTCTGCAAAGAAGAACAAGCGATGCCTGTGTGGTGGGAGAATCCGCAGAAAAGATCAATATCCAGAACATGATGCCACATGTGTTTATTCCAAGAAAAAAAATCATTTTGAAAATGTTTGCAATGACAGAAATAGTTACATTTACATTAGAGGGCTAAGTACAAACCAATAGGTGCCCCTTGTGGCTACACATAGCATTGCAGCTCTCGCACTGGACTTGTGAACATATAAAGGCCATTGTGCCCCTTGCCAATGGTCACATCAATGCATGGGTGGTTTCTCTGCCTGGTAACTCATCCATTGACTCAGTCTTTGGTCCACCACTTCTGGGGGTGGCAGTTGCCTAAACCAGTGGTGCCCAATCTTATTACATAGGAGGGCCACATAAATCTAAGCACAGCCTTGCATGGGCCTGTGTGATTCTGTTTCATATGTACTTAGATAAGTTCTATGTACAGTGCATAAAACGTGTATCAGAATTACAGAAAACGGGGGAAAAGTAAAGAACACATAACTAAAATGATGTAAACATGACGACAAAATACTAATGTATCATCCATTAGCATATTGTGTTGAAGCAGGCCATATTTGACCTGTGAGCTATAGGTTGGGCACCCCGGTCTAACCCGAATTCAAAACTGTTTTTAACAGAAACAAAGATATTTCCCCATCTTCTCTGGGGCTCTTCCTCCTCCAGTCCCCATTTCAGCCTGCTGCCACCTTTCTGGGCTCAACAATTGTTGTGGAGGGCTTCTACACCCCCTCCTTGCAGACAGTATGGGAACCCAGCCCCACCCTATACTCTGTGTTCCAGCCCACAGCCCCACCCTATACTCTGTGTTCCAGCCCACAGCCCCTTCCTGTACAGCTAGCTCAGCTGCTTTACTCATATTTCAGTTTCCCCTTGTCCTCTTTACTTACTCTGTCTCCCAGTCTTTGCCCTGTTTGATCAGGGCCTCTCCCAGGCCTTCCTACTCAGAGAGCTTCCCTGTAGCTTCCTCTCCTCAGTGGTGGATTACTGCACAAGCCAATGGGGCCCATGCCCAGATGCAGCCCCAGCAGAACTCCATCCCGTCCCCACCACTCCCCATACTCCTCCTCTCCCCACAACCTTCCAGGGCCCCGCTGCCCTGCTTCTCCTCTTCCCACTGAGGCCCTGACCCCTGGCCACACCAGAAGCCAGAGCCTGGACGCAGTAGAGTATGTTCCTCTCACATGGAGCTGACTCAGCTGCTCACCCAAACCCCTTGCCAGCAACCCTGCCCCTCCCCATGCATGGACCTGCGCTGAGTCTCTCTCACTGACCTGCACCACACAGATGTCGCCCAAGTCCCTCTCCCCAGCCCAGGACTGGCCTTAGGGAAAACAGCTCCCCCCCCCCACCCGTACACCCCTAACCCCTGCAGTTCCCCCTTTGCCCCTAATCCCTGCCCCCTCTTACGGCCTAACCCCTGCACCACCCTCCTGCATCCATGTGGGGAAACTGACTTGGATGCATGGAGCAGCTGGCACTGCTGCTTGCTCCCCCTTCAAATGCTGCTCCTCCTCATGGACCCCTAGCACAGGGGTTCTCAAATCAGGGGGTCAGAAGGTTATTACATAGGGGGGTAGTGAGCTGTCACCCTCTGTCCAAAGCCATGCTTTGCCACCTGCATTTATAATGGTGTTAAATATATAAAAAAAGTGTTTTTAATGCATAAGGGGGATTGCAATCAGAAGCTTGCTGTGTGAAATGGGTCACCACTACAAAAGTCTGAGAACCCCTGCCCTAGGCAGATGTGAGAAGGCGAGTGAGGAGCAACATCAGGGCTCCCTTCATCCAGGTCACTTTCCCCACCTGGGCTGCATAAGGCGAGAGAAGAAAGCAACAGCTCCTAATGCTCACCTCACAGCACAGGTGGGGGCAGTGATCTCAATGCACAGAGCACTTGGTGTTGCTCCTCACTCCCCCTCACCCCCCTAAGGGGGCACAGGGGAACCTTGGGGGCAAGCATATCTGTGTGTCACCACTTGCTCTCTTCATGTTCCTCTGCAGGGAGGAATCACAGAAGATTAGGATTAGAAGAGATCTCAGGAGGTCATGTAGTCCAATCCCCTGCCCCATGTTGGACCAACCCCAACTAAATCATCCCAGCCAGGGCTCTTGTCAAAAAAGCCAGGGCTTAAAAACCATAAAGGACAGAGATTCCACCACTTCCCTAGGTAACCCATTCCAGTGCTTCACCACCCTACAGATTGATATGTAGAAGTCTGCATCTTTTAACTCGAGGGCAGTATACCAATCCCTTGGATCCAGTGATGGGATGATTGATCCCAAGGAGATCATGTAGAACTTCAACCTCTTGAGATATCAGTTGAGTCAATGTAGGTATAAGACTTCCCTTGCCTTTAGGAATCAAAAAAATAACTGGAGTAAAGCCTCTTTCCCCTTAGATGAATTGGCACCTCCTCCACCACTCACATGCTGAGGAGGGACTGAATTTCTTGCTCTATCAGAAGCTTGTGAGAAGGGTCCCTGAAGAGGGATGAGGAAAGTGTGTGCGGGGAAGAAAGGAGGTTTTTGAAATAAACTAGAGGATATAACCAGGCTCTACTGTGTTTAGAACCCAGTGGTCGGAAGTGACCCCTTTCCAGGCCTTGAGAAAATGGGAGAGAGAGTTGGAAAAAATAGGGATAACCGAATCCAAAGTGTGAGGAATGGGTATTTCGAGGCACCAGCGTGGTGCAGGGCCGACTAAACATGTCCTGCAGAGGAGGAGGAGGGTAGAGGTGGCCTGCACCCAGAGCCTTTGTCCCTGTCTCCCCTGTGGTCAAATCGGTTCTGGTGGGAGTAGAAACAGCCATACTGCTGTGGCCTATATTGCCTCCTAGGCTGAGACTGTGACTGTAAGCCCAGGGACTTCAATGTTGCCCAGGTGTCTAAAGCCATGGAGCCTGGCATCTGTTTGCTCTGAAAACAGCAAAGGACCCTTAAGTGAGGGAACTCAGCTGCCTGCAACCACGAGCTCTTACGCATCGTCACAGAAGTGGCCATAGATCTGGCCACCAAATCCACAGCGTCAAGGACCACGGGCAAGGAGGCTCTGCCCACTGTCGTGCCTTCATCCATGAGGACAGAGTACTCCTGCCGGCTGTCCTGGGGAAGTCTGTCTTTGAATCTGTTATTGCTTCCCACAAGTTATAATCATAGGCTGCTGGTTCACTATGCTCAACTGGAGACCCCCATCCATCGAATAGGCCTTCCTCCCAAGAAGGTTCATTTTCCTGGGCTCCTTTGGTATGGGGTTAGACCCCATTTGGCCTTGGCAGCCACCACAACAAGGGACCCCAGAGGATGTGAGAGAATAGGAACTCTCAGCCTCTTGCAGGCACAAAGTACTTTCTTTGCTGTGGGTGAAATGGAGGCAGGAGTCTGACAAATGGCCTTGATAGGTCCCAAAATTGCATTGTGTAAGAGCAGGGCCACCTTCGCAAGGGCTGCGGCCACCAGAATGTCCAGGAACACAGGTGCCTGTTCCCTGACTACCTCTGCCTGCAACCCAAGCTTAGAGGCCACACACTTCAACTTTTGGTGGGCCCTTAAGTTGTTCTGTACTGGGAAGGACCCCATAAGCGCGAGCTTGTGCTCTGGGGATGATGAGGAAGAGGTGTGTGCTGCAATAGCGTCCAGTCCAGCCTCTGTCCGAGGCACATGAACTTGGGTACTGGTACTGGCCACAGTACCAGGGAGTACCCCTGCTTGGCCACCGGCATCAGTGCTGGGATCTGCACTGGCCTCAGCACCAGGGGTCGGCTCCAGAGTTTCCTTGTGCGCCCGCGGTGCCACAACAGTCTCCGAGTGCATCAAGTTGGAGTGCTGTGAGTTGTTCCTTTGTCCTGGTGGAAGCCACCGTGGGTTCCAAAAAGACCGTTGTAGGGGTGCTGCACCCCACAGCCCCATGGGCTGGGTGCTTTGATTCGTCCCTGCTCCTAGCACTCCCAATGGCAGAATCATCTGTGGGGATTGACGTGGAACCTCTCTTCAGTGCCAGCATCTTGAATAGTCAGATCCTGGGTCCAAACTTGATTAAGATGGCAATGCGGAGACGGAGGATCACAGTGGGATGGATCCTCCCAGTTCTCGAGATTGGTGCCGTGGAGACATCTCTGGCAAGGCTATGTAGGAGGGCTTCCCCCTGGAGGTTGGTCTTGAAACCGGCTTAAAAGTGGTCAACCTCAGTGCCGCATCCTGTCTCCCATGTGGGCTCAGTACTGATAAAGTCATCAGATCCTTGGTGGCCATGTAGGCTTCAGGGGTCGAAGGCACCATAAACTGGACCATCCAATGCCAACCAGCTAGTTAGTCGAGCACTACTGGAGGCTGTGACACTGGCGCCAGTGCCTCTGCCAGTGCTTGCCACAATGCCAGGGAGGGAGAGTGGTCTGGCACGGGTCTCACTCTATCCCTATCTGCTTGCTTGTCTCCCTTCAGTGCCAGCAACGGAGTCATCTCCCGGTGAACTCGGTGTTGCTTCTTCAGTACCAGTGAGGACTGATGCCGAAAGCTCTTAGCCACTGGCAGAGCACTTTGCACTAACACCAAAGTCCAAAGTACTCAACGCCAAGTCCAATTTTGGCTCTGAGGCGAGTCTCAGTGCCACCTCCTAAATAGGACTTCCAGCCTTGCTGCTCTGTCCTTCTGTGTGCGGGACTTAAATTCTTGGCAGATGTTGCAGCATTCTTTCCTATGACCTTCTCCCAATCACTTCAGACAACTCATATGAGGAGTCCCAGTCCTACACTATAACTACTTAAAACTACTGAACTTACTAAACTATTTACAATGAAAAAACAGTAGAAACCCCTAAAACACTTTGCTCAAGGCAAAGAGGGCAAGTTTCAACAGCCACACAGGCGGTAAGAAGGAACTGAGAAGCACGGAGTTGGCAGGGGTCCCTGATACCGGTGCTATGAGCATGCCACACCAGGGGGAGCCAGTGCCAAACCAATAGATACCACCAGGGGGAATATCTCCGACAGTCGTGCTTGCACACCTAAATCAGAATGGACATGTGCACGCACTCAAAGAAGAAAGAGTGCTTTTAAAGAAAATGTTAGCCAGCATGATTTGAAAAATCCCTTCACATTTACATCCTTTGGATATCAAAGGTGTACTTTTAAAAGTGAGCAAATATTTTAATGAACATATTTTAAAATCCTGGATGTAGAGAGGGTGCATTATATTTAACAAGTTAGCTGGCTCTGATGAACCCTAGGCCCATGTGAATTTTACTTGCAAAATGAAAATGGGTTTGATTTGGTGAGTGTAGCCATGACCTACATGGGATGTGATTGTGATCAGAGGCGATCAGTGCAGTTATTAATGTCTTTAATTTAGCATGTGCCTCTAGATTAGTAATTTGAATTCTGCAGAAAAAGCCATGGGTGATAAGGCCTGAAGTCAGGGGAGAAAAGATTCCTGTGTGTGACAAAATAGAAGCATCCATCCATTTCATTGTGGCTACTGGGGACCAAAGCAGCTTCCATATGTTCATCTAAATACTTCAAAAAAAGATTCAAATCAGATGGTCAATCTGATGAGTCACAGAACACGCAAAATAGGCTGGCTCAGTGAAGTCCATCTCCGGTGCTTTTAGCATACAGCACTACCACCTCAGGTCCAGGAGCATAGGAAGGCGCAAGTTGATCTTTGCCAGCCTAATCAGCTTCCTCTCTAGCACTTCATATTATACCCAGAGCAAATCTGAATCCCTGCAGATGAGTCAGTCTTGTTAAAACTCAAATCAGTATTAATGGATTTCTCACTCCAGACCAAATTGCAGTTGCTATTTGCTAGTTGAGTAGAACTGCCCAAACTAAACATTCAATTCCGATTTTGAGGCAACAGGAACAATGCCAATAATTCTAACTACAAGTGAAGCATGAAATACTATGATGTTCCTCTATTGGATTTGGGCATGTCTCCTGTACAGAAGGAACTTTACAGAATCCTAATTTATTTGTGTAATACAGCACAGAGCCCTTGTTGAACCAGGCATACCATGGCAGTCCCATTGCCAGGTACTACAACCTCAGCGTTTACCGCACTGTGGAGGCTGTGACACCCCTGGCATCCCCCTATTCTCAATTGTCATATAATTAGAATATGTTTTGCACAAAGCATGCCTTGTGAGCTGATTCTAAAAGTCTTGATCTGCTAGACAATAGCATGTTGGATTGTATGTGCTATCACTGTATGTGAAATTATGAAGTTTGGCTAGGTATGTGTTACTGAAACATGTTTTGTGGCTGAAAACACCCACAGCAGCCTTTCAGGTGCCACAGTAAAAAGGTCAAACAATGCTAACAGCTTATTAAGGAAAGACACAAAAGCACAAGGTTTACTCCAGGAACTGTGTACAATAGAAACCTCTCAAAGAGATAGCACTACACAGTGGGAACTGTTTGACCCAGGTCACAATAAAAGAGCTTTCCAGCAAGTGGAGGAAGATATAAAAGGGGGAAATGACATCATGATGGAACCTCGCTCTCCCAACAACGCCACATGTGGAAACACCTGAGGATCAAAGACTGAACTGGGGGAAGTGATGGTCTCAGGCTAAAGGGATTTCTAAACTGTACATAAAAACCTGGGAAACCCAAGCTGCAAAGCAAAGGTAGCTTGTGCCTAAAAATCTGCCAGCCTGTTTATCACTCAGGTTGAGAATTTGCTAATTCATATCCTACCTATCTAGTAAATTAAGCTCAGTTTGCATTTGTTTATTTACTAGGTAAATTTGCTTTGATCCGTTTGTCATTACTTATAATCACTTAAAATCTATCTTTCGTAGTTAAACTTGTTTCTGCTTTATCTAAACCAGTGAGTTAGAGTGAAGGATGTAGGAACCACAACTCAGGGAATATGCAATAGCCTTTTGCTCCTTCCACATTGGAGGGAAGGGACAAATTTTATGAGCTTACACTGTACATTTCCCTGTGCAGCACAAGATGGTTTAATTCTGGGGTTATCCTCCAGAGAGGGTGTATGCCTGAGGAGCTGGCAGTAGCTTTTCCATGCAGGGGCTGGTCAGAGCCTGCTTGTAACTGCAGCTGGGTGTGCCTCTACCTGTATGTATGCTGGTGAAAGTGCAGGCTCGAGGGCTCTGCAGCTTGTCACAGCAGTACAGTGTGAAAGGGAGCCCAGGCTAGTGGGTCGGGGGGGAAAGGGTTCAGTGGCACCCTAGGCCCAGGTGGCACCCTCAGGGGAACCCATCACAGAGGCTTCCTTGGATCACAGGAGAATGAGCTTTGTATAGATCTCTTGTCCAGGGAAGTGATTGGTTGTAGTTCAGGTCCAGGCACCAGTCAGAAAAGGATGCAACTGAAGTTAGGGTTATTGTGATTTTGTTTCAAGGATCCAAGGAGAAGAGTGGTGGGGTCCCCTGCCCAGGGTAACAATGTCTGGTCAGGCACCCGCACCCCCAGAGAGGGGCCTGTAGCCAAGTGGAAGTGATAACAGCAAAGGAATTGAGCTAGGTCAGAGACAGATTCACCCTTGCTGTGGGTGAAATCACTCTTCCCAGACCCACAAGAACCGTTACACATCCCAGGGGTGGAAATCAAATACAGGACAGACTGAGAGTGTTTCCCCTGCCAATGTTCTCCTAAAAGCTGAGAACTCTTAACTGCAATCTGAGCATCACAGGAACCCAGCTGAGAGGCTGCCTAGCATAGAAAAGAGACTGTTTCAACACATCCTTAGCCATATCTCCTTCCTGAATGTCCCAACCAAACAGCAAGACAATACCGGCTATAGGCAGTTCCCCAGCAAAACAGATGGCAGGCTCCTTGTGCAGCTGCAGCCCCTTGCTGGACCTCTCTCCCCTGCCAGTTTTAGATGTGGCAGCGGAAGCAAGATGCCCGAGTTCAAGCCTGCTGGGGACCCTGGGTATGTACTATGGCTGCTAGCTTATGTTGATGTCTGTGCTTCCTGATCTACCTATTTACCCATTAAAGCTAGCACACAGGTGTGTGGTAAGGGGAGGTCTCTATCTTCACCTGCAGAGTAGACATATCCTAAATTATACCAGTGGAAGGAAGCACTATGCTTAGATCCAGGAATAGGCCTCAAGTGTCCTTGCCATGTGACAATTTGAAGAATCAGTCTACTTACACCTTATGAATGTTTTGAGTAGGGCAGTGCTTAATTTGTAATGAGAGAGGTACTAGAGCTGAAGCATTTTTACTTTAATAACTGCCATATTAGCTCAGAGATGCCAGCCTCTGAACTGCCAAGCCCAGAGGGGTCAGGGCTCAGCCCTGGCACAAATTAAGCACTATTAGTGTGACTGTCTACACTGCAGTTAGACCTCCACAACTGGCCCATGCGAACTGACCTGGGCTTAGGAGCTGTTTAATTGTAGTGCAACTGTTCAGACTCAGGCTGCAGCCCAAGCTCTGGGACACTCCCCACCTCACAGGGCCCAGGACCCCAAGCTACAACCAAAGTCCAAACATCTACATCTCAGCTGATCAGCCCCTTAGCATGAGCCCCACATTTTTAATTGCAGGGTAGACACACCTGTGTTAGACTGCATCTGCCATTGTGAACGTGGGGCTTGACTTCATTGTTATTTTACTTCTGTGTTGCCTGCAGAGCAGGGTGGCTGGAAAGCAGCAGCTGCTAACTGGGAGCCCAGCTGTGAAGGCAGAGCCACCACCTCACAGCAGTACAGAAGTAAGGATGGCATAGTATGGTATTGCTATCCTTAATTCTGTGCTGCTGCCTTCAGAGCTGGGCACCCAGCCAACAGCTGCTGCTCTTCAGCTCTGAAGGCAGTGCAGAAGGATGGAAATACTGCAAACTCCCCCCACCCCACAAAAAAAAAAATTAAAAAAATGAATAACTCGCATACCATCCCTGCAATTTCTTTTTGGGGCAGGCCCACCCATTTGAAAAACACTGGTTTCCCTCATGAAATCTGTATCAGTGGTCTCAAACTTTTGTGCTGATGACCCCTTTCACATAGTAAGCCTCTGAGTGCGACCCCACTCCTTATCAAAATTAAAACTTTTTTTTATATATTTAACTCCATTATAATGCTGGAGGCAAAGCAGGGTTTGGGATGGAGGCTGACAGTTTGTGACTCCCCATGTAATAAACTTGTGACCCAACCCCCAGTTTGAGAACCCCTGATCTACATAGTATAGGAGAAAAAAGAGAGCCACAACCAGATTTCACAGTCCATGACATTTATGGTTGTGAATTTGGTAGGGTGCTCCTATACGGTTTCATTAAGAGACTATTCTGTAAGCTATAAAGCTCTAATCTACGTGGTTTTCACAGTGACGTTTCATCTTAGAGAATATAGGACTCAGACTTTAAGGTCAGAAGGGACCAATATGATCTTAGTCTGACCTCCTGCACAAAGCAGGCCACAGGATCCTACCCATCCGCTTCTATAACAAACTCCTAACCTATGTCTGAGTTGCTAAAGTCTTCAAATTGTGGTTTGAAGACCTCGAGATGCAGAGAATCCACAGCCAAGTAACCATGCCCCACGCTGCAGAGGAAGGCGAAAAACCTCCAGGACCTCTACCATTTGCCCGGGAGGAAAATTCCTTCCTGACCCAAATATGGCGATCAACTAAACCCGGAGCATGTGGACAAGAGACTCACCAGCCAGCACTCAGGAAAGAATTCTCTGCAGTAACTCAGATCCCATCCCATCTAACATCCCATTACAGACCACTGGGCATACTTACCTGCTGATAATCAAAGATCAATTGACAAAATTAAGCTATCCCATCATACCATCCCTTCTAAACTTATCAAGCTTAGTCTTAAAGCCAGATATGCTTTTGCACCCACTACTCCTCTTGGAAGGCTGTTCCAGAACTTCACTCCTCTAATGGTTAGAGACCTTCGTCTAATTTCAAGTCTAAACTTCCCAGTGTCCAGTTTATACCCATTTGTTCTTGTGTCTACATTGGTACTAAGCTTAAATAATTCTCCTCCCTCCCTATATTATCCCTCTGATATATTTATAAAGAGCAAGCATACCCCCCCTCAACCTTCTTTTGGTTAGGCTAAACAAGACAAGCTCTTTGAGTCTCCTTTCATAAGATAGGTTTTCCATTCCTCGGATCATCCTAGTAGCCCGTACAAAGTGTACAGAAGGCAAATACAGGCCATTTGCCCCTGAACTGGCACCATTTCTAATAAAGGAATGGAAGTTGCTCTGGTAAATCGTATAAGGCACTTGGACTGTCATTTTCATAATTAAAACTTGCTCGCCACTCAGATACAGATGTTAATATTTAGAACTTTTGGCTATTCATTTAAACATGGTGGAATGAGTCAGTTGTTGCAAAGTTTAAGGGTAGCAAATGGTCCTGATTAAAAAGGTTTATTCTAAGCAGTTTGATATGGAATACTAAAAATCAATGGATTTACATTCATCAGAGGTTTCCCATTTACATTGAGGAAAAAGTAGTAAAATGGGAAAACTTAGCATTTCGCTTCTGTGACATTTAATATTCCTCGCCTTCATCCTCTCCATCAATTGAGTCTGTGCCCACTTCTTCATAATCCTTCTCAAGTGCAGCCAAGTCTTCCCGAGCCTCTGAGAATTCTCCTTCCTCCATCCCTTCTCCCACATACCAGTGAACAAAGGCACGTTTGGCATACATCAAGTCAAACTTGTGGTCCAGACGGGCCCATGCTTCAGCAATGGCTGTGGTGTTGCTGAGCATGCAGACTGCACGCTGAACTTTGGCTAGATCACCACCAGGAACAACGGTTGGGGGCTGATAATTTATACCAACCTGGAAAAGAGGAAAACACACTTAATTTTCCTGTAGGGTTTGGTGATGGCTGTGATTAGTTACTGACCACATAGTAAAAAGCAAGACATTAATTTTAATCATAGAATCTCAGGGTTGGAAGGGACCTCAGGAGGTCATCTAGTCAAGCCCCTGCTCAAAGCAGGACCAATCCCCAACTAAATCATCCCAGACAGGGCTTTGTCAAGCCTGACCTTAAAGAACGCTTTCAGGAGGGAGATTCCGCTACCTCCCTAGGTAACTCATTCCAGTGCTTCACCACCCTCCTAGTGAAAAAGTCCCCCCCGCCCCCCCAATATAGAACCTAAACCTCCCCCACTGTAACTTGAGACCATTACTCCTTGTTTCATCATCTGGTACCACTGAGAACAGTTTAGATCCATCCTCTTTGGAACCTGCTTTTAGGTAGCTGAAAGCAGTATCAAATCCCCCCTCATTAGTCTCTTCTGCAGACTAAATCATCCCAGTTCCCTCAGCCTCTCCTCATAAATCCTGTGCTCCAGCCCCCTAATCATTTAGTTGCCCTCTGCTGAACTCTTTCCAGTTTTCCACATCCTTCTTGTAGTATGGGGCCCAAAATTGGATACAGTACTCCAGATGAGGCATCACCAGTGCCGAATGAAGGGAAATGATCACGTCCCTCAATCTGTTGGCAATGCCCCTACTTATACAGCCCAAAATGCCGCTAGCCTTCTTGGCAACAAGGGCACACTGACTCTCATCCAGCTTTTCGTTCACTGTAACACCTAGGTGCTTTTCTGCAGAACTGTTGCCTAGCCTTTCTGTCCCTAGTCTGTAGCAGTGCATGGGATTGTTCCTTCCCAAGTGCAGGACTCTGCACTTGTCCTTGCTGAACCTCAGATTTCTTTTGGCCCAATCCTTTAATTTGTCTAGGTCCTTCTGTATCCTATCCCTATCCTCCAGCGTATCTACCACTCCTCCCAGTTTAGTGTCATCTGCAAAGTTGCTGAGGGTGCAATCCATGCCATCCTCCAGATCATAAATTTTACTTAATATAACTGTCTAAGGAGCTCTGCACACAAACAACTGCAAGCTCCTACCCCTAAGATATTTATAAAGCCCACTAGATACCTACAGGACAGTTTTAATACATTTCAGTAAGACACTGATAAACAACAAAGGAGTAAAAAGCCATTGTATAATTATTTAGCAGCTGTTAAGAGACTTGCCTTAAAACCAGTAGGACACCAGTCAACAAATTGGATTGTGCGCTTGGTTTTGATAGCAGCAATAGCAGCATTGACATCCTTGGGAACAACATCACCACGGTACAACATACAACAGGCCATATACTTGCCATGGCGAGGATCACACTTCACCATCTGATTGGATGGCTCAAAGCAAGCATTGGTGATCTCAGACACAGAGAGCTGCTCATGGTAGGCTTTCTCTGCTGAAATAATTGGGGAGTAGGTTACCAATGGGAAGTGAATACGGGGGTAAGGTACCAGATTAGTCTGAAATTCAGTCAGATCCACATTTAAGGCACCATCAAATCGGAGGGAGGCAGTAATGGAAGACACTATCTGACCAATGAGGCGATTGAGGTTGGTGTAAGTAGGGCGTTCAATGTCCAGGTTCCTCCGGCAAATGTCGTAGATGGCCTCATTGTCAACCATAAAGGCACAGTCGGAATGCTCCAGAGTGGTGTGGGTAGTCAAAATGGAGTTGTATGGTTCAACAACTGCTGTGGAGACCTGGGGTGCAGGATAGATTGCAAATTCTAACTTGGATTTTTTTCCATAGTCAACTGAGAGGCGCTCCATCAGCAGTGAAGTAAAGCCTGAGCCAGTGCCTCCCCCAAAACTGTGGAAAATCAGGAAGCCCTGCAGACCAGTGCACTGGTCAGCCTGAAAGAAAGAAAAAATATTTTACAATGGACAAGTCTGAACATTTAGAATACACTTTCTCCCCGCCCCCAAAGGAGCTCACAAATCTGCTCAGCTCTTATGAATTCAACGATGGGTGAAAACCCTTCAAGCTCCAGGAAAAAAAAAAATTATTGATTCATCAGGGTATTAGTCAGGACAACCATCCTCCCCAGAAGCCAAAACCAGACAAACCTGCTTATAGTATTTGTGGACATCCATTTACTGAGAGTCCCCCCCCTCACCATTTACTGAGAGTCCCAGGGTGGGGGGGGGTCTCTGGAGGGGATGGTCAGGGGACAAGGAGTTGGGTGGATTGGATGAGTTGGGAGTTCTGGGGGTCCTGTCAGGAGGCGAGGTGTGGAAAGGGGTTGGGGCAGGCGGGGGGGAGGGTTGGATGTGTCAGGAGTTCTGGGGGTCCTGTCAGGAGATAGGGAGTAGTTGGATAGGCATGGGAGTCCTGGGGGTCTGGCTGGGGATGGGGTGTGGATGAGGGTTGGGGCAGTCAGGGGACAGGTAGAAGGTAGAGTCTAGTCTGGGGACAAGGAAAAAAAGGGAGCCTTAGATAGGGGGTGGGGTCCCAGGAGAGGGTAGTCAGGGGACAAAGGAGCAGCGGGGTTGAGAGTTTTTAGGGGGGCAGTCACCAGGCATTTCCCGAGCCCTGACGACACCCCCGCCCCCCCGCCCCATACACATACCACGCCCTCTGCCCTAGCTCTGCAGCCTCCCAGGCCCCTGCCTGAACCTCCCTCATACATACCCAGCCTCTACTTGACTCCTTCATCCTACCACAACCCTGCCCTGACTCTGGCACCCCCACCCATACCCAGTGTCCCCTGCTCCTGATACCTACACCCCCTCACATACCCAGCCCCAGCCCTGACTCCAGCCCTCTGGGTCCTGGCGCCAGCCCCGCACAGCCCACTGCTGGTCTGGGGTTTCTGGCTGATGGAAACCCTTTCCAGCTGGGTCCCAGCCGCAGCACTGCTCAGCCCGCTGCCGCCTAGTGAACAGAACCCCAGACAGCACAGCAGGCTGAGGCGGGCTGCAGCATAAGATCAAGATTTCATTTCATTTTAAATGAAGCTTCTTAAACATGTTGAAAAACCCTGTTTATTTACAATACAACACTAGTTTAATTATATAACTACATAGACTTAGAGAGAGACCTTCTAAAAAGGTAATGTATTACTGGCACGCGAAACCTTAAATTAGAGTGAATAAATGAAGACTTGGCCACATCGCTTCTGAAAGGCTGCCGACCCCTGATATAGGCTATGCAAAGCACATACTAACCTACCCCTAAAAGGAGCCAGAAAAAAACTGGACTCACCCAGCTAGTTCACCACATGGTGCGTTAGACTGAGGGAGCCTGAGACCTCACAAGCATGGTCACAGTTTCTCTCCCACCTTGTTATCTTTGTTCATATGGAAAAAAAAGTTAACAATAAAGTTAGAAGGAAACACTGGAACATGAAGATCAACTTCAGCCCACAAAGCAAGCATTCAGGTGTGGAGGATAAACGCTGCAGTGGCTGCAGCTAAGGACTGATTCCTTCTCATTACTAAAGTGCAAACCAGGGTGCTATGTGATAGGCCTCAGCCCTGCCTTTATGAATTTGTCAGACAAACCTGAAACAAACTTTTTGGTTTGATATAAACATGCTTTTAGGCAAGTTAGGGGTGCTGGTCAATTGCAGTCCAAGAGAGATCACAATGGAATCTTAGATTTTCCTTCTGATTGGAGTAGTTCCATTTCACATGACTGAAGCAAATTGCAGAATTTTACAGCTACTGGAGACCTCATAGCTTTTCATCTATACATGACTCGGACTATAGAGCTGAATTCTGAGCCCTCACACATCTGACCACTTAGATTATTTCTAAACCGCAATGTAGAAAGCGCTTTATAAAGGTACATCTTCAGTGCAGAAAAACTGGAACTTACCAGCTTCCTGATACGCTCCAGAACAAGGTCATATCTCTTTCCCAACAGTGTAATGCCTGAGCATATATATTAGCAGCATCCTCCTTGCCAGAGATCAGTTGTTCAGGGTGGAAAAGCTGCTTGTATGTTCCCATTTCGTACTTCGTCTGGAAAGGGGATATTGTGCATTGAGTTTACAGTAAGTTAATTTTGGTTAGACAAAAAAGGTTTCAAACTCACGTGCCTCAAATAAGGCACCTAAACCACCTCTAGACAGCTCAACAAATTGGCTTGACTTTATAGACGCCATTGCTAGAAGATACCGAGGATGCTTACTAGGTTCAGTGGATGTTTAACACTGAAGACAAC
This sequence comes from Chelonoidis abingdonii, assembly GCF_003597395.2. Taxonomy (NCBI): domain Eukaryota; kingdom Metazoa; phylum Chordata; order Testudines; family Testudinidae; genus Chelonoidis; species Chelonoidis abingdonii. The sequence goes on along the minus strand of NC_133772.1, from coordinate 27,473,124 downwards.
CAAGTCACTTTTTAGGTATGAAATTTGATTTTTTTGGCCTAATACCACTCTGGTACCAGCAAATTTTAAACTATACAAACAACTTATGTTTCATAAAACTTTGCTTTAAAGCAGCAATTGTCCATTTTTATAAACTCAGATTCTAAAGCCAAAAGGTAGAACATCTAGGCTGATTGCCTGCATAACAGGCCAGAGACTCTCTCCTACCGATTCCTGCAGTGGAGAAAGTTCTTTTCCTACACATAAGCATACATCAAATGTCTAATTCAAAAACTTAAGTCTGGGCTATATTGGAAAAGCTTCCAATTTCTACTGAAGATATAGAGAAAAATAAAGAAAAAGAATGGATTGTTATTATATTGTAGGACCAAAGATGCAGAAAGCACCCCAAAAGTACCTAAATGCACAGTGAAGCCAGAAGAGAATTAAGCATGCCCAGGTGCTTTTGAAGATCACTCCAGGTGCTATACCTTTAAGAAATCTGGCCTTAATGATAATTTACCACTTCCTAAAATAATTCCTTCAAATGGTTGGTTACCAAATGGCTATAAATCTGCATCTTATTCTAATATTCTTTTCCTAGATTAACCTCAGCCATTTAACCATGTGCCTTTGTTTGTTAGTTTGAAGAATATCTTCTCCCTGTGCAGTTTACTTATCAACTAGGAGCAAGTCATTTCAACTTTGTCCCACTCTTCCTCCCCAAGTTTTCATAGGTCTTCTGAGCTCTTTCCAGTTTTTGTACATTGTTTTTAAAATAGGGATCCTACAACTAGACAAAATATTTCAGTAGTTGTCTCACCCATGCTCGCTCTCAATATCTCACCTCTATTTCTACTCAATATTCTCTGTCCAGGATGCAGTCCTCAGTCTTTTTTTAAACTAGATGTAAGACCTTGCTTTTGGCAGTATGTAACTGATGTTCAAGATGTGGACTATTCTGCAGTTGGCGAGCACATATCCAGTGCGCAAGCAACAGAGTGTTCTAGTCATGAGTATATTTGGAATGGTGCATGCACCCTTTCTACCCATCATGCCCTTGTGAAGCGCACGAGGAAGGATCACCTCAACATCAGTAATTTCACAAGAGTCAATGACATCAGGACTCCAAAGTAGGCGGGATGGCATGTGGGTCATGAGTGCTAGCCCATTATTTTTTCTAAGAACACAGACTAACATATCTTCCATAATTCCTGGCTGCTTGCACCAATATGTAGTGCTTTGCCAAAATGTGTAGACAACCAGGTCACTGCTTTTCAAATATCCTGGACTGGCAAGTTTGCTAGAGAGGATATAGAGGTGGACTGGTCTCTGGTGGAGTGGACTTGCACATTGACAGGTTCTTCCTCTGTTGCAGTGGGCTATCCATTTTGATATCTTGTGTAGATACAGCCTTTGATTCTCTCTTCGTAAACCAGAAACAACCTGGGAGACTTCTGGAAGGATTTCATCCTGTCCACATACAACAATATGGCTCTGTGCATGTTCAGTGGGTGCAGCCAATACTCCTCTCTGCCAGCATGAGATTTGGGGAAGAACACAGGTAGGTGCATGACTTCAATGATGTGGATTCTGACACTTTAGGAAGAAATTTAGGATGCAGGGATTCTAGGGCCAGAAAACTTCTGCAAAGTAGTTCTTAGAGTAGATTTCTAGAAAAACATCCAATCTTGATTTAAGGATTGTCAATGAGGGAGAATCCATGACCCTTGGTACACAGTCACTGTTAAAAGTTTATGCCTTATTTCCAGACTGAATTTGTCTAGTTTCAACTTCCAGCCATTGAATCGTTACAACTTTCTCTGCTAGATTGAAGAGGCCATTATTAAATATTTGTTCCCCATTTAGATACTTACAGACTAATCAAATTTGTCCTTAACCTTCTCTTTGCTCAGCTAAATAGGTTGAGCTCCTTGAGTCTCAGTGTAGGAATGTTTTCAATCCTTAGCAGCTGTCAAATGCAGAAATAAAGTAACCTTTCTACTCCTGTTCTAGATGCTCATGGTTATACTCCCCAGCAACACATTAGCACTTTGGTCACAGCATTACACTGGGAACTCATGTTCAGCTGATTATCCATAATGACCCCAAAATTCTTTCAGAGTCAGTGCTTCCCACAATAAAGTCCCCCATTCTGCAAGGATGGACCATGTTCTTTATTCATAGATGGATACATTTAGCCATAGTAAAAATGCACTGTTTGCTTGCACCCTAGATCACTCTGAATCGATGCCTTTATCATTCATTACTCCCCCAAATTTTGGGTCATCTGCAAACGTTGTCAGTGATGTTTTCTTTCAGGTCATTGATACAGATGTTAAATAGCTTCCCTCCCCCCTCCCATGAGCTATGAACAGTGGTACAAGTACCAACAGTTACAAGTTACCATACAACTTTCTAAGCAAGTACATTTATTCTTAAAGTAAAAGCATTACAGAGAAAAACAGATTTAAGCATACTGTAAACATATTAGGAGGTGCCCATCCATCTTACAGGGTCCTATCTGGACCAAGTCCTTCCAACCCTTCTGTAAGAGTTGGGGCCCCCCCTTGGACACAAGGTCCTCTCTATTTGCTAACAGAAAGGTGGTCCTAAGATTAAGCTTTTTATATCAAAAGTGTTTTCTGTGTCTGTTGGTCTCTGGACAATCCATAAACCAGTATATGCAAGTCTTCCCAGGGATATACCTCTCTGGATGGGTTTATAACCCAAGTGATTCAACTTAGTCACCTCTGCTGTCTTGTGATCCTGGAGGTACTGTGGTAATACTCCATCAAGAGTTGCATAAAATCCCTGATCCACAGCAATTTGTTAGCTTAATACAATATGGTCTTCAAAGATACTACATGGTATTAAAATCTCCCCTAGGCCCTTGAAAGGGAACTGGGTCTGAATGGAGATTTTATGAATGTTGCCAGGGTCCTTCCACTAATCTAGAGACTGGAGGACTACCAGAGGGAGAGCCAGCCAGTAGACCTAGGACTGCCATGCCTAAAGTCTCTGGAAGCAGAGTCTTGAGTGCAGGGCAAAGAACGTAGGTGCTGCCATAAAACCCAGCAGTTCAAGGCATGATCTTACATACATCAGGGTTTGGGACTATAGGTGGGGCTAGAGATCATGCACCATCCAGAACCTGTCCAGTGGTAGTTAGGCAATTACTCCATGCAGAAGCTATATGGTCCCAATGAATTTTATGTGCCACACAGGTGTTAATGGGGATTTATTCTCATTCACCAGCAGGCCTAGATGTGCAAACAGCTGGAGAACAGATAGGATGTTGACCCAGACCTGAGATTTAGTGGCCATGACCAGCCACTTGCTTAAGCATGAGAACATCTGGATATCTGGCCTTCCAAGGTAGGCCACCACTGCAAGGCACTTAGTAAACACGTGCAGCATCACTGAGAGCCCAAAAGGCAAAACTTGGTATTGGTAGTGAGTGCTGTGCAACACAAACCTTGGGAAATACTAGTGCACCAGACATATCATGATGTGAAAGTATATATCCCTGAGGTCAAGAGTTCTCCTGATATAGGGATGGGATGATTGATGTGAGGGAGACTATCCTGAACTTTCGTTTCTTGACATAGGTGTTCAGGCACTTGGGGAGCCTCAGACAAATAACAACCTCCATCTTCTTGGGGATGAAATACCTTAAATAGAACTTCTCTCCTCTCTACTGAGGAAGTACCTCCTCTATAGTGCCCACTGCAAAAAGGGGCTGCATTTCTGTCTAAGTAGGCTCTTTGGAAGGGGTCCCTAAGGAGGGACAGGGAGAGGATAGGAACTGAATGGCAGCTTCTTTGGACCACCTCCCATACCCAACACTGAGGTGATGGACCAGTGTTGATAGGAATGAGCCTGATGGCTGCCAAAAGGAAGGGAAGGTAATAACCCTATAATGAATGGTATGCTGTCCTCAGGCAGAGTCAAATCTGCTGCCTGGTCGATGTCAAAGCAGGTTGGTGCAACTGAGAGATACTCACAGGGATAACTACTTTGCAGGATGCGCAGTTAAACCTAGGGACTTCCTGTGGTACCAGCTGGCATGGCTGACCATTGGCAAACTTGGGGGAAGATCTTCTCCCACACACACACACAGCATCCCATAGACCTAACCAAACTGACTATGTAACTACAATGCTGAAATGGAAGTTAAATACTGTTGGTGCCAATCTCTTCATGTACCACAGGCAGCAGAGAAGAAATGGGTGTTGCAGACTGGTTCAACCCTTTATACCCTTGTGAGCATATAAAAGGAAGAACACTTGGACTTCCCCAAAAGACACTGCCGGCTAGAAAATTCTGCGATGCGAGCGCACTGAATGAGCAATCACCAACTGTGGAATATTTATCCAGCCTAACACTTGAACTGAACAACAACTAGGACAATCCAGTGCTATATCTCAGGAGGTCCTGTGTGTGCCTACTGGAGAACATCCTGCCAATCTCACTAGCCAAGAACTAAAAAGCTTCTTTGGAAACCAAGATCTTCCATCATCTGGAAAACAAAAAATCTGTACTCATGGTTTACTGACGTAAAACTCTCCTTCTGCCAAACCACAAAGTGCAGGGTACGTTCAGCACAGCACTTGCTATCCCATTTGGCTTTAGCAATTCTAAAATGTATGGTAATGAGATATCACAAAGTTTAATTAAAGCCAGGCAGAAAGTAATATTGGGTTTTATAATTAACTCTAGATGAAGTTGTCTGCTGTTTTTGCATATATTCTGCTTTTAACCCAAAAGTTAAGCCTAAAACAAAAAAACTCTGACAAAGCAGCATGAGATTTGAAGAGACAATTACCTTACTTATTGGTGCAGATCAGTATAACGATTTACCCAACAGCATTTGTAACCTAGTAAGCTGCTATTTAAGGGAAAACTATTTTTTCAAAAAAAGGAAAAAAACAGACGCACCAAATGAAATGGACTTGCTAAGAGATATCTGTGAAGTTCTAGAATGCACTGGTTTAAAACACATCTTTGCCAGACTTTTTTGTATTAGCACTGCAAGGCACGTACAAGAACCATGGACTGAAAAGTGAAAGTGAAAAACAGAGGAAAACTCGAAAAGCACCGATGATAGAACACACAGAAAGTCCCTACAACTATTTAATTAAATTTCCGTTGCCTCAGGCGGACTCTGATCAGCAAGGTGCAATGCAGCCCAAATCCAAAAAAGCTCCACATGACCGACGGGAGATGAACGATCGCATTCTGTAGGAAGACAAAACTCTTAAAAACTGAGAGCTCCGTACAGAAACAGAACAAAAGGCATTATGAAAAAATCTCCAGCTGTGAGAGCCACCAGAGCCACAGCACAGTGCTGTGACACAGCACGAAAGCCAATCACTAATGATGCTCATGGAGGAAGGAAGGCCAATATACTGACGGACTTCAAGCTACCCACAGCCCTAAAAGATTTGCATTCTCTGAGCCCCAATGCCGTGGGTCAAACAAAGCGTCCGGCGTGTCAAAATCTCTCAATTACTCCCCCCCCCACGGAAAAAAGGGAAAAAAATTGTTCACTGAACTTTCATCACCAAAATATGTTATGGCTACTGCAGCTGTGGGTAGACCACGATGCTCGCACTGAACAGCAGCAACCCTCCTAACCTCGATGCAAAGACTGTACAGAAACAAAAGACTGAACCACCACATACATCCTGATGCTCCGCTCCTGTGAGTGCCGGGGCACCTGGGTAAATAGGAATGAACCCCGTCATTCCCAGCAATTGCGTAAGAATGCTGTACACTACATCTTCATCATAAAGCAAGAGGCGAAGCTCCATCACCCCCCACTCATGCTAAAGAAAATTCGTCCTCGTGAATATCTACAACAGCATGAGCCTGCCTCACCCCTCAGTATCATCTCAAATTAGAAAGTCAGTATTAATCCTCTCTTTATTACTCGTCACACATAATGGACACGCAACGTAGCCCAGGAGTTTGAAGCAGGCACCCACTATGAGCCCAATGCAGCTCATCATTCAAACGAAGTGACATGGAGCGTACTCTGTGCTCTGGTTCTCTAGCGCACTTAGTCCCACCATATCCTTTAGGCATCAAAAACTTAGAACCAATTTTAATAACAAAGAGGATGACCGGAATACAAATCCCACTTTGTCTTGCGCCCCCACCGACCTCAGCTAAAGTCCAAGCTAAGAGCCACCCACAACACACCAGAGTAAAAACGACTGAAAGCGTCATCTCTATCACATTTACAAGCAAGCAGAACGTACAATAGGGATGG
>NC_133772.1:27429557-27464796 GCF_003597395.2 Chelonoidis abingdonii | reverse complement strand
TAACAGTCTCTGCTACCCTGCAAAGGCAAATGAATGCTGCTGTGTAGCAGTGCAGTACCGCCTCTGACAGCAGCATACAGTACACATACAGTGACAGTGACAAAAGGCAAAACGGGCTCCATGGTTGCCATGCTATAGTGTCTGCCAGGGCAACCTAGAGAAAAAGGGCGCAAAATGATTGAAAGCAATGGCAGACACGGAGGAAGGAATGAGTGATGACATTTACCCAGAATCACCCGCAACACTGTTTTTGCACCATCATGCATTGGGATCTCAACCCAGAATTCCAATGGGCAGAGGAGACCGCAGGAACTATGGGATAACTACTCACAGTGCAATGCTTCAGAAATCGACACTAGCCTCGGTACATGGATGCACAATGAATTATTGTGCTTTGTGTGGCCACGTGCACTCGACTTTATACAATATGTTTTACAAAACCGGTTTATGTAAAAATCGGAATAATCCTGTGGTGTAGACATACCCAGAGCAAAGTTCTGCTGCACCCCACCAACCAACTCAACTGTTCAACACTCGGACTGTTCCCAGCTACCCAGAAGCCAGTATCAAAGTGTCAAACACTACTACTAGTAAACTCTCAGAATACTGATTCTACCCCAAATTACCAACAATCCCTTTTTAATACGTAAACATATGGTTTGACTGTCCACATTCAACAGGCCTGCTTGTACAAACCAGTCCTTGCCACACCCCCTGAAAAAGTAGGCAAAAATTTATTAGATGGGTAAGTTGAGGCAGAGGTTCAGCAATCTGATCTCAGCTACCCAAGTCAATAACAAAGCTGCAATTGAAACACCAGTGTCTTAGTGTCCCAACTCTGTCCATTGCTGTAGTCTACTAAAGTACCTTCCAGCTGAGGGCTAAGAACAAAGACTAAGATTCAAACATAGGTGCCTAGATTTATGCTGCCAAGACAGTTATCTTTACCATAAATGCTATTCTTTGACATGTGTTGCTCATCTCCATTCCATATTAGGTGTGCATGTTCGCCACATGCACTGTGCCAGAAGTTTTTCCCTCAGCAGTATCCAAAGGGGACTGGCTCTCGCGCCCTCTAGAGTGGTGCCTGTATGGCACATTATAAGGGTGCCCCAATGGCACAGTACAAGGGGCTCCCCCACCCGCCCAGTTCCTTCTCATCGGAAACCCAACAGTGGGGAAGGAGGGTAGGTTGTGGAATGGACATGAGAAACACATCTAAGAACACCAGTTACAGAAAAGGTAACTTCGAGTGCTTGCTCATGTCCATTCCGTATTAGGTGACTCCACAGCAGTACCTCTGGAGGTGGGTAAGAGTTCATGGACATGTAGATTGCAACACAGCTCTGCCAAACCCAGCGTCACCTCTGGCCTGCTGAGTGATGACATAACGAGCGGTAAACCTGCGAACAGAGGACCATGTTGCAGCTCTACAAATGTCCTGGATAAGGATGTGTGCCAAGAAGACCGCTGAAGATGCCTGAGCTCCCGATAAATGGGCTCTGACAATCGGTGGCGGCAGAACCCGCACCAGGTTGTAACAGGTCCTTATGCATGAGGTGATCCAATTCAAAATCCTCTGCAAGGACACCGGGTGACCCTTCATCCGATCCACTGTAGCAACTGAAGAGTTAGGTCGATATTCGGAAAGGCTTGGTACATTCTAAGTAGAAAGCCAAAGCTCTCCAGATGTGCAGGGTGTGAAGATGCCTCTCCTCATAGACTCATAGGTCAGAAGGGACCAATATGATCATCTAGTCTGACCTCCTGCACAAGGCAGGCCACAAAACCCTACCCATACACATTTATAACAACCCCTAACCCATGACTGAGTTATTGAAATCCTCAAAATTATGATCTGAAGTCCTCACTGGTCTTGTGCGGTTTGGGACAGGATAAGGAAGATGTCCTGGTCATATGGAAGGTGGAAATCACCTTTGGCAGGAAGGCCGGGTGGGGCTGCAACTGAAACTTATCTTTGTAGAACACCATGTACAGAGGTTTGAGGTCAAGACATTAATTTCAGAGACCTGTCTTGCTGATGTCACTGCCACCAGAAACAGGTGACCTTCCATGACAGGTGGGAGAGGGAGCAGGAACCCAGTGGCTCAAAGGATGGGCTAGTGAGCCTAGAGAGGATGAAGTTAAGATCCCACTGCAGGACAGGAGTCTGTACCTGCAGGAAGAGTCTCGAGCCCTCAAGAATCTGACTGTCATGTCGTGCGGAAAAACACCACCTGTCCTTAGATCACCAGGTGAAAAGCAGAATGGCCACTAGATGAATTCTAATAGAAGAGTGTGCCAGGCCCTGGTTCCTCAAATGGAGCAGGTAGTCCCGGACAACCTGGATGGAAGAAAGCAAGGGACAGAAGCCATGCTTGGATGCCCAGTGGGAAACCCCAATCCACTTGGCCAGGTACGTCAGTCTGGTTAAGGTCTTCCTATTCCCCAGGAGGAACTGTTAGGCTCTTTCCGAACAAGTCCGTTCCTCCAGGTTCAGCCATGCAGCATCCACACCAAGAGGTGGAGGGTAGGAGCCGGCCATGGTCCTGTGATAGCAAATCCGGGCGGTTGGGCAGGGGCCGCTGATGAGCCCATGAGCATGCCAAACCAATGTTGGTGAAGCCACGACAGGGCGATCACGACAATCTTCACTTTGTCTCTCTTGATCTTGGCCAGGTCCTGCCGATGAGTGGAATTGGATAGAACGTGTACATCAGGCTCCCTGATCACGAGAGGAGAAAGGCATGGGAGAGGAGATCTTGCCGAGAGCACAATCAGTGGCGTTTCCTGTTCTGTCTGGTAGCAAACAAATCCACTTGGGGAGTTCCCTACCTTTGAAAGATCATGCATGCTACTTCTGAATGGAATGACCACTCATGGTGAGAGGAGAAGTCCCTGCTGAGCTGGTCTGCCAGCATATTCTTGACACTGTGAAGGTGGCAAGCTTCTAGGTGGATTTTGTGGCTGATGCAGAAGTCCCATAGACGGACTGCCTCTTAACAGAGAGTCAACGAGCACGCTCCACCTTGCCTGTTGATGTAGATCATTGAGGCTGCGTTGTCTGTCAGGACTCTTTCCACCTTGCCCAACAGGTGTGGCAGGAAGACTCTGCATGCCAGCTGGACTGCTTGGAGGTCTGGGTAGCAGAGTCAGGCAAGTGATGGGGCTGGCCTGCCCTGGATGATAAGTGGGGGGTCATGGCCCACTAAGGCCCACCCATGGCTAAGCCCCTGGCACAGTGTCTCTCTTCTGATTTAAAATAAAAAAAAAGATGTTGCCATCCCAGCTCTTCATTCATGGCCTGCCATACAATTTCCACTTCCAGATGTGGCCCTCAGACCAAAAAGTTTGCCCATCCCAGCTTAAGGCCTAGGGCATGCCCTGACCCCCAACTGGGTCCCGTTCAGGACTAACAAAGTTTGAGAACTACTACTATGGGTAACTAAGAAAACTACTAACTACGTATAACTATTTTACAGAATTTCAAAGTTCGCAACAGAGAATGAATCAATGCCCGCTGAAGCAGCAGAGGTTCCAGCACTGTCACTGGCGGCAAAAAGGAAGTGACGGGGTTGGGGGAGGGAAGAAGCTGGCAGCACCCTTTATACCATGCCATGTGGGCAATACTGATGCTGCTGAGGAAAAAAAACTTCCATCACTGGTGCATGTGGTAAGCACACACACCTAATATGGAATGGACATGAGCAAGCACTCTAAGAAAAATTGTGGCTTCTGGCTCCTCTCTGAACTTAGAGACAGTATGACAACACACTCCCTCCTCCAAACACCACACTCCCTCCCACCTTATGCACTCACTCCCCCAAAAAACACACTGTTGCTGTCTCTCCCACGCACACTTTGTCACTCTTCCTCCCACCCACCCCCTTTCAGTTGAAAAGCATCTGGAATCCTAATAGGATCCCTAGTAGGATGGAATGATGGGACTGAGAAACCTGCATCATGTGATGCTGTACCTGTCCCATGCACAGGGCCCTACCAAATTCACAGCCATGAAAAATGCATCATGGACCACTGAAATCTAGTCTTGTGGGTACTTTTACCCTATACTGTACAGATTTCACAGTGGAGACCAGCGTTTTTCAAACTGGGATCCTGACCCAAAAGAAGGCTGCAGGGGCAGGGGATGCAAGGTTATTGTAGGGGGTAGTTATTGTATTGCCACCTTTACTTTTGTGCTCCCTTCAGAGCTGGCTGGCCAGAAAGCAGTTGCTGCTGGCCAAAGGCCCAGCTCTGAAGGCAGCAGCACAGAAGTAAGGGTGGTAATACCATACCATGCCATCCTTACTTCTGTGCTGCTGCTAGCAGCAGTGCTGCTTTTGGAGCTGGGCTCCTGGCCAGTAGCTGTGACTCTCTGGCCACCCAGCTCTGAAGGCAGCGCTGCCAGCAGCAGTGCAGAAGTAAGGGTGGCAATACCACCACCACCCCCGCCCCCACAATAATCTTGCAACCCCTCCACAGCCCCCTTTTGGGCCAGGACCTCTACAGTTACAACACTCTGAAATTTCAGATTTAAATATTAGAAATCATGAAATTTACAATTTTAAAAATCATATGACTGTGAAACTGACCAAAATGGACTATGAATTTGGTAGAGCCCTACCCATGAGGCACTGCAAACCCTTCCCAAAGCACCCTGTGGCCAGGTGCACAGTGGGATAGCTACCCACAATGTACTTCTGTGTTGATGCAAGAGCTGCTAGTGTGGATGTGCTCTGCTGACACAAGGAACAGCGTAGAAATGAAACAGTGATTTAATTAGTGGTGGCTGTATGTTGGCATAACTTGTGTCGACAAAACTCTGCAGTGTAGACAAGGCCTTAGGCACCAAAATAAGCAGCCTCAATCTGCTGGATCCTCAGCACTTTAAAAAGTGAAATAAGGCCACTTACTGAGGTGCTTAAATATGGACTTGGTAGTTTCCTACTATTAGGTACCCATCACAAACCTCTGTTTTAATATTCACACCCACAGCTTCATTATGTAGAGTTATGGCTATGGTACTCAGTGCTCCTCCATTCTCCTCATGCTCCTCCAGAAACAAGCAAGTGTTGGAAAATCAAGATGATAGTTCCCACATAACCTTAATTCTGCTGCCTTTCATCTCAGCTTTAAGGCATCCACCTATGGAGATGACTGTATCTTACTCCTCCCTCAGTCTGTTCTAGCTGGCATCAAGGACTCCCCAGATTAGTGGTCAGAAAACGATGAGGCTCACTGGACTGTACCGAATAGGAGGACTGACTGGAGTTGCACTAGGCACAGACAATGACAGGTTTGATTAAGGAAAGATAAGTTCTGTTATATTTTGAGTTCCTAGTGCCATCCCCATGGGGATGAATATCTTTGTATCCACAGACAAAAACACTTTACAGAGAGGTCAGTATCATTACCCCCATTTTCCCGATTGGTAGCCACTGGCATAGAGTGAAGTGACTTTCTCAAGGTCACCCAAACTAGTAGCAGAGTTCAGAATAGAACCAAGGGTCTGAGTCCCAGTCCAGGGCCCTATCCACAAGACTACACTGCCACCTACTTTGCACACAGCCAGTATCGCCTTTGGTGGTCCTTCTACAATCAGAACCTTACCAAGCAATTCCATGCTCAACATCGACATTTCTTATAAGTACTGCTACCCCTTTACTGTAATCATTTCTGTTACTTAAGACTTTCTTGGACATATTGAGTTAAGCATGCATTTCCTCATTTTTCTGTGTTTGTATTTCAGAATTAAACTCTCCCATTCCAGAAAGGCACAAGGAACACAGGATAGTGTTGAGCCCTGGCAACTGTAACTCCATGTTGATTCACCTGCAAAAATCCCCATTAATTCTTGTTTTTTTGAGAAAGTGGGACAGTTGAAGGGATGGTGGGAAAAAAGGGTGCTATTACTTCTCAGCACTTGGTAAGAAGGGCTATCCCCAAATCAAGGCTTAGTGCAGGGTCTCCTCTTCCTTCCAGGAGCAGCAGACAAAGGGAGCTTCATAACCCTTTCCCAAACACTGGGGACTGAGCTCAAGAGTTTGACACCTGCAATCCTGAGGAGGACCATGCCTGGGGTGTGCTCTGGGAAGATCACCATTCTCCGCTCCCCACCCTCAGCAGTATGTGTCTGGGCCGTTCACCAAACCAGCTGGTTTTTAGCTCCCCTTCTCTCATCTGAAGAATGTGTGCATGCCTCAGAAGGGTCCTTATGGCAGGGAGAATTGCATGGTTCCCATTTCCCCTGCCATTCATAAGGTTCACAGGTGGCGTCAAAATAGAACAGCACTGGCCCCTAGATCAGCCCAGTCTTCCCCAGGTGCCCTGTTAAAGCATAGAGTGCAAGTGCGACAACCCAGCACCAAACATTACCTCCTGAACTCTGAGCATGGCAATATAGGTCAATCAGGCCCTGAAAAGCCAAAATAGCCCACAGATGAGAACACTAAGGCACAAAGATTAAGCAAGTTGGACAAGGCCATACAGGGATGCAAAAATAGAACCCAGGTTTCCTGAGTCCTAGGGAAGTGCATTAACCACAGAACCATCTATCCTGCAATACCTCTTGCCCATTGAAAAGGGTTCTCTGCTCACACCCCAGACAGAGGGGAAAACAAAAAATTGCACAGGGATGAGTACAGCTTAAAATTCCTGGCTCCTAGATCATTCCTTTCTCCATAGCACCACCTTTTATTCCTTCTGCAGTCCCTGCTTCACACACAGCCATTGTACTGACACTCAATGGCCTTGTCTACACTACAAAATTAAGACTACTTACTGTGTTCATCTCTGTTGGCGATGCACATCCTCCCCAGGAGCACTTCCACCAACTTAACTGTATGGGGTATTGTGGGACACTGACAGCTGGAGCCCTCCCTCCCCGCTCCAGGCTCACAGCCAAAAGACAAAGTAAGTAACAGTGTCTATATAGGCTGACACAGTGTCTAACTATGTTGACCTAAGCACTACACCTCTTTGTGGAGATGGTGTTATTAAGTCGGCATTAATGGGTGACTTACATTGGCAGGGGCAATGCTGTAGTGTAGACAGACAATTGATGTAGGCTGCCTTACATCAACCTAACTCTGTAGGGCAGATCAAGTCTTTTAAGGCACAGACTTAAGTCTGAATCCCAGCTCTGCCTGTTCTGACCTTGTGCAACCTCTCATTTTAGCTGCAAACTAATAAGACTAGCAAAGAGCACAGAAATATTAACAGGCATCAGCAGATCAAGAGACCTGCATGAGTATGGGTTCAAGACGAGCAGCTCTACCAACAGGCGTATGGTACTTTGTGGGTACTCATTCACTCGGCCTTCCACTATGAGCCTGCTCTCAGCTGGGATACCTTCAAGCATACATTATGTACAGTACTGTCAACCTCAAGCACAAAAGAAAATTCACATCAGCCCCAAAAAACTCATGATTTTTAACACTGTGTAAGTTTGTGTCTGTCTATTTGCTTTCTGGTTTGAGCCTTCATGGGACACATTCTCAAGCATCTCACCATGCATTAAAAAAAATCTAAGAGCCTCACATGTACTGGAACTTTAAGATAAACATCAAGTCACAAGTCAGAAATAGCATACATGGCCAGCAGCCATCTTCCAGTCCAAGTCCCTGCAAAGCACTGTTCGGACAAGAACTGCTCACTCCACAAAAATCAAACAAACCAGATAACTTTTTATTTGTGTATTTGTGGAGCTGGACCCTTTGGGCTGGATTTTCAAAACAGCTCATTTGTGACACTCATGGCTAGATTCTCAGAAGTGCTCAGCGGCCAACATTAAGAGGCCAGATTTTTCAGGTGAGTTCATAGTTAGGTACCCAAACAGGAGTTGAGCACTTCTGAAAGCTCCAACTTAGATCAGTGCCAGACGGTCCAGGACTAAGATTTGCATGGAACCTCCTTAATTTGCTCTCAATCTATGCAGTGTTATAGGAACTGCTTTTTGGGGGCACTTGTATCTCAGAAACTTCTTGGCCGAATCTGCCTCACACTCATCCTTGAGGTGGCACAGCAATTTTCCAGGCACTCTATCTAGGCATATGCATTTTATAGCACAGAATTTTAATGAACTAGAAAAGCTTTCTTCTTGCTAGGACTCACCTATCATACTGATGCCTGAATGTACTAGCTGTGCTCAAGTTGGTCTGTAGAAATACATACTTGGACTAAGTGGGGAAAAAGCAGATTCCTGTAGCAAGGACACTACTGTCCATTGATTTCACTGCCTGTTATTATGCGATCCATGTAAAGGAACAAACTTCAAGCATCTGCTGAAGTGAAAAGTGTGAGATTCATTTTCAAGAGCAGTAGCTTCAGTGATCTCGTATTTGGAATAAAAGGAGCATAGGCTAGACAGTTTAAACATTAGTATAAAACTGCAGTACTTGAATTCTTAGTCTTGGTACAAGTTATTTTTAAGTCTAACTCAGACCTATTCATTTTATAACTAGCTTGAAAATAGACTTCAACAGTACAAGTATGCCTATCAGGAAAAAATCACCATCATCATCTTGGAGTTTTACAGGTTCCCTTAAGATACATGAGCCCAAATACACATCCATAGTGCTAAAAATCTAGCATCCAAATGGCCAACTTAGACTTTGTCAAGCTCTTTTGAAGAACTGTATCCTAAGCAAAACACTTTTGTAATGCTGCATTTTGTTACGCTGCATGTGCTGTGGCAGAAAAAAAGGCCAGAAAGCTCTCTGAAGAAATCTTACAGGAAAGCACTCAAGTCAACTCAGCATGAAAAGATTTCTATGTAAAAGTGAAGATATAGCCTCAGAAGTCACCCAAAGTTTCAATGGCACACTGCCAGGAAGTGCAGTTGTGTAATTATCACTTGAAATTATCTCTAGCCCAATCAGATCTGTGCAGATTAATTATAGTTTTTTTAATAAGCCAGCACTTCACCATTTTGTCCGTAGTGAGATGCCACAGCGGGGATCAGGAAGGGGTGGATGAGGGGCAGCCATGTTCTTTAGAAAGCAACCACCATTTTGAACCATGGCTTCTTTGAAACCTTGTTAGTTCGCACAGGAGAAGGGTTCAGCATGTGCAGCCACCATTGAAAGCTCCGTCTGCAGGATGCTCGCAGGAAGATGAGCTACCAAGAAGAGAAATCACCTTCCCCACATACACTCCTTGTACTAGGCCTAGGATCAAGGCCCCACGGTGCTGGGCCCCGTAGCCACCCCATCCCGAAGCGCTCAATCTCAGCCCAGGAACGGCGCACTCCTCCACACGCGCTTCCCCCCCTCCCCGACGCATCGCTGACTTGCACCAGCGCCCCTGCGAAGAGGGAGCCCAGTCCCCGGCCCAGACACGCCCCGCTAGGCGACCCGGGTCCGCGCTACGCACGGGGCAATAGCACCGCACGGGCCTCCCAGACCCTGGAGACCTCTGCCAAGCTCCAGGACCCGGCCCCAGCGGCGCTGCCACGCACGGCAGAACCCTGCCGCCCCCGCGCTCCCCTGACCATGTCTCCGGCTGACGAGCGGGGCCTCCGGTGGCAGCAGACGCGCAACGAGTCTGAGTCGCGCCGCAAAAGCAACAGCAGCCTCCCCAGGACTCACGTGATATAGGGAACCCCCTGCCGCCATTGCCCCCTCGCTCCCCATTGGCCAGCGCCGGCACCGCGCCTTTCCTCCCCGGAACTCTATTGGGCACGGAGTGCAGGGCTGCCCCTCCCTCGTCTGCCATTGGACAGCGAGTATGAATTTGGGCCTGGCGGAGTCAGCCACTGGGCCGTTCGTACCGGGCCGGGCCTGAGCTCTGCTCCCGCCAAGGAGCCGGGGGCGGTGTATGCGGCGGTGCTGCTCACAGAGCCCCCGTCGAAGTCTGTGCTAGAGGCGGAGCGACGCGGGTCGGGGGCCCCGGCTGAGCGGCTTGTTGGCCTGTCTGCAGCCTCCGGCCTGGACGGAGCGGTGCCCCCGACCCAGTGTGCAGGGGCATCTGCGCACTCACTCAGCATGTAGCCAGCTGCGTCCCCGTGGCAGCGCAGCCCCGCCTGGACACCTGCTGACACATCCTCTCCTCACTCCGGGCACTCCGCTAGCACCGGAGTGTGCAAAAGGGGGCGATTGTGTCCCTGGCAGGGCCCCTCTCAGGGAGTGAGCTGCGCCCCAGGCTGAAATCACAGATCAGGGTTGAAAGAAGCAACTGACTTCACTAGTTCCAGAGTGGTAGCTGGGTTAGTCTGTATCAGCAAAAAGAATGAGTCTTACAGGGTGACCAGAGCACAACGCTAAAATATGAGGACACGTTGGGGCACCATCAGCCCTGCCCACAGTCCACCCTCACGGTTCCCAGGCTCCTTCTCTATTCTGCCCCCGGTCCTGCCCCTCCCAGCTTGCCCCCGCCCCAGCAGTGCAGCAATAATTCCAACCCGTAATTACTTTAAGTGGTGGGACCATATGGAAAATAGGTCAGAAAACCAGGACCAGGGATTATTCCAGGACTCTAGTTGTCTGGCCTTTTCTACTGCTTTTTCGATGGCTGAAGCATTCTGCTCTATGGCCCAAGTGGTATCGTTTATATACACACAGCATTTTTTCTTGTTTAATGTGTGCATCACAACACCTCCCCTTCCCCAGCTTTGAGCTTCCAGCACAACTATTAATCTTAAACGTTCATTTTCATTCAATTTTATATTTCTGATTCTTAATCAAATGGCTCAGTCTTTGGGGTTTTGTTGAAGGTAATGATAATGCATGGTTAGTATGAAGATGAAAGGTGCTATTATTATTACACCTTTTACAACAGTAATAATATAATCCTAGGCTAAACAACAGTAATGATAATAAAAGCATTAACATCCTCGTTGTAATAATATGATGGGGTTGTTGTATAACCTTAGTCACAAAACACAATACATCATACTTAGTACATAAAGTAGGCCCTCTATAGGTGGTATGAAAAGCATGCTTTTCAATCTGATTTATATTTTGGAGCATATGAATTTTCCCTTGTAATTCAGAAATTTTCTGGATCTCTGGTAGGAGAGAAAGCAAATTTCGGAACCGATTAGGTACTAAGGCAATCCAGTTAAAAGGTATCTAAAACTTAAGGGCTGATTGTAAAATTTTATCTGCAGGCCAATAAATAATAATATTGCCTGCAGCAGTGGTGAGATTAAAATGTATGCCTTGCAGTGTGGTGGCCTTAACATACAAACAGCTATTATTTGCTTGGAAAAGCAGGTGTCCTGTCAGGGTACTTCCTTGTCCCTTACCTTCCCAACAAACATTGTCATGAACAGTGACAACTTCCTTGGGCTTCAGTTTGCATACACACTGGAGCTGTTGGGGTTCTAATGGCCAGAGTCTCCATTGACTTCCTGTAAAAGCAGCAAAGAATCCTGTGGCACCTTATAGACTAACAGACGTTTTGGAGAATGAGCTTTCGTGGGTGAATACCCACTTCATCCACTTCAACGAAGTGGGTGTTCACCCACGAAAGCTCATGCTCCAAAATGTCTGTCAGTCTATAAGGTGCCACAGGATTCTTTGCTGCTTTTACAGATCCAGACTAACACGGCTACCCCTCTGATACATTGACTTCCTATCC
Organism: Chelonoidis abingdonii; assembly: GCF_003597395.2. NCBI lineage: Eukaryota > Metazoa > Chordata > Testudines > Testudinidae > Chelonoidis > Chelonoidis abingdonii. The sequence goes on along the minus strand of NC_133772.1, from coordinate 27,453,216 downwards.
CTATCCAAATGTCGGGTGTTATTCCAGGAGCACCGACTATAAATCGGTTAGGCATACCAGGTAGTTTAATTTCCCAAATGTCTCAGTGAATTGCCCAATCCCACATACATTCTTCCCACGGACCTAGCAGGATTCGGTATGGGGGAGCCCACACCCCTCCAATTGGTCTATATGCTTGGGAGGAGCATTGCGAATGTCTGCATTTCCACTCAGAAAATCTCCAAGTATGTCTCCAGGGCCATAGATCAGATCAGGGTTCAGCAACCTTTCAGAAGTGGTGTGCTGAGTCTTCATTTATTCACTCTAATTTAAGGTTTCGCGTGCCAGCAATACATTTTAACATTTTTAGAAGGTCTCTCTGTATATTACATAAATAACCTATTGTTGTATTTAAAGTAAATAAGGTTTTTAAAATATTTAAGAAGCTTAATTTAAAATAAAATAAAAATGCCAATCTTATCAGTTTAGTGTGATCCTTTTCCTTGCTGAGTTTTCAAATGTTGCGCCGCAGCAGGGGAAAGATGGCTGAAGGCCAGGAGCAGAGGCCACCAGGCTGGCCTACAGTACCCCAGACCAGTCAGTGGGTCTGCAGGCGGTGGCCGGAGGAAGTCTGCGACACGCCTGCAGCCTGGGCTGGCTCCAGAAACCCCAGAGTGGCAGCAGGCTTGAGCCTCTTCTAGCCTGCCACTGGCCACTGCTCAGTCCATCATGCTGTTGTCTGGGGTTCCGACAGGGTAAAAGTAAACTTAATTTCTTCAGGTTACTGTTGTACTTACAACCCCTCCTTCGGGGGGGGAAGAGCTTCAGAGGCTGGGTGTGTTGTGGGGGGGCACTCTATGAGCGTGGGGGTTGGGTGCAGGGAATCAGGGCAGGTGGGGTGGGGAAGTGGATGGTGCAGGAATGCGGGCTTGGGGAGCATTAGGAGGGTATAGCAGTGGTTGGGTGGGTGAGGGGTTCAGGGCAGAAGGTTGGGGGGTGTAGGGGATATAGGCACCGGGGGGACGGGGTGGGACTGGGGCTGGCCTGGGACAGTTTCCGGCTGGAGGCCAGGTGTACCTAGATGGTGGATATGGTCCCTCCATTGCTGTTACTTGTTTTCTGCCAATTGAGCTGTGGGCAGCTGTGGTGGGCAAGTGCATCTGCAGGCAAATGGGTGGCAGCGGCAGAATGGACCAGGGCTGCTCCAGGCCACCAGCCAGCAAGCAGCTGTCTTTGGAGGTTGGGCGCAAACGGAGTGGGGACACGTCGCGCCTCTTCAGCAGGAACGGGTGTCCTATGCTGAGGAGAAGTGACAACAGCCCAGGATAAGACTGAGCGGAGTTGGGAAAAATTAGCTGCCGCAGATCGGCAGACTCGTGGCTTTTTTTTTTTTTTGCTGCTCTGGGCAGTGCAAAAACGCTGGAAGCCGGCCCTGCAAAAGACCCTTCTGGCCTAGCCATTACCCTTCCCCAAGAGGCCGCTAGGGATGGCACATGTCTGCCCAAGTGCCCTTGTGTTCCAGCCATAGAATAGCTGAGGAGGGGACAGCAGGGCAGGCTGGGACCGGAGCATCTCTCACTGATGCCTTCTTGCCGGCCCCTTTTCACTTGCTGGACTGCACTTGCTGCTTCGGCCACCAGGCGCACAAGGCTGCAGCCCCACAGTGGGAGTGCACCCTACGTGTCCTACCGAGCATGTGGCCGGCTCTGGGTGCGCTGGTTTTGGTTCCGGCTGCTGGCAGCCACACTTTGCCAGCCAGGGTCTCAGCCTCTGGCTCTGCTCAGGCACACTAGCCCAGCACAGTGGTTCCGTTCACCAGGCTGGTGGCAGCTAGCTGAGGGAGTCCAGCGGCCAGGGAACCTTCGGCTGTGCAATTTAAAAAATTGGCTCGCGTGCCCTTTGCCATCCATGGTTGCCTAACCCCTGGTTCAATTGATACTCCTGATATATCTGTGAAGGACAGTGGGCCAAATCTGATACTTAACGATTCACTCCAAATGGCCATGTTAAAAACAGTAAGATAAAGTTTAATAGCACGAGAAACTTTTATCTTCTCTTTGACTGTAAAGGGTTTAACAAGTTCAAGTATCAGCCTGGCTGTTCACACTGACCAGAGGACCAATCAGTAGATACAGGGAATATTCAAATCTTGAGGAGGGAAGGTTTTCTTGGTGTGCTGTTAGAATTTGGATTGCTTGTTCCACTCTGGGGGACTTCAGAGGGACCCTCAGACGTACACACAGGTTCCTACTCCAATCTCCCTGATAGCGGTTTTATAGATTAATAAGTGAGTACTATAGGGTGATAGCAAGTTAGCGCTATGTTTGGTTTCCTTTATTTGCAATGTGCATTTGGCTGAAGGAGTTTTAATTGTGGTATCAGGATGAAAGGAGTTCACCATTGTATTTTTGCTGAAAGGATTTTAATTTGGTACTTGAATCTTAGGCTGGGAGAGTAAGTCCCAGATGCTATAGCTAAACCACCCAACCTGTACCCTATTCATTTTAAATTTACAAAGACAATAATTTTTACTGTTTTTCACTCAATCTTTAATTAAAAGTTTCTTGTGGTATAAGACATGATTGTTTTTATTCTGGTAGTGAGAACCCCCAGGGAGGGTCTGGATAAACCAGGGAATTGGGGGGAGAAGAGGAAGGGAAGGGGAGAGAGAAGGCTAATTTTTCTCTGTTGGTCAGGATTACTTTCTTCTCTCAGGAAGAGGTCTGGGAAGGCGGAAAAAGAGAAAAGAGGGGGGAGGAGAAAGGTGAATTGTCTCTCATCGCTTTTGTGAAAAAGTCAAAGGAGTTTGAATCACCGTGATCTTCCAGGGGAACCCAAGGGAGGGGAAGCCTGGGAGAGGCAAACGGCGGGGGAAAGGGTTTACTTTCCCTGTGTTAAGATACCAGAGGGTCTGGGCTTGGGGGTCCCGGCACCGGTTTTGGGGGACCAGAAGTGTACTCATAGGCCACTCAGAGAATTCGCTGTTGGCTGGTAGTCCGCTCACAAGGTTCTAAAGCTGGTAATTAAGCTTAGAGAAATCATGCTGGTAACCCATCTCTTTGGACGCTAGTTCAGAGTGGGGGGAATTGTAACATGAAGCATAGCTGGTCATTCAAGAATCCTGAATTTCTGAACTGCCAGAATCGCCACTAAAGCATGATACCACTCAGTGCGATATGTATTACACACAATTGTTGTCACATTTCTGGCGGTATTGAAGTATAAGGCAGAGAATAACTGCAATTCACCAACTGCGCCTGCTACCTGAGTTAACTGCTGCCCCCAGTAAGTAAGACTGATTGGCAGGCCTTTATTCGTAATTGTCCTAATTTTCTCCTGCTGATGTTGTTGGCCTTTGTAAATATTCAAATTGCAGCTGCGCTGTTGCACCATTCCCACTGCTGTCGGCCACATCCCTCTTCTTTCTAGAGGAAATACAGGCCCTTTGCTGTGCTAACCCTAAGGGAGCCTGTTTAGACCAATTAGGGTATGTGAGAGTGACTTGGAAGCTGGATAAAGGGCAGTGTGAATTTTATAGTCCATCAATATCCTAACACATCCCTCTTTGGTGAAGTACCATACCACATCTGTTGGCTAAACACTTTTATGTATTTCTGAGAGGCATTAACATTCATAGCATAGGAAGGGGTATATTGCAATATGGTGCAGGTTAAATTATTAGTTACTGGAATTATTTCAGTACAGGTAAAACTTCCAGTGGCAGAACTCACTCTTTGGGTATACATTTGATTATTCACTAATTGGGTGACCAAATAACAGTAAGGGCCTCTTATCTACAGTACTGCAAATTCCAGAAATGGCCATCCTATCTACCCCATCATAGAACCCATCTATCTTAATTTCTGATTCCTAGGGCTCATTTGGAGTCATATTATATATTTCTATTTCCACCGACCCATTTGTTTTTCACTCAATTGTTCACTCATATAAACTATTCTGAACTTTGAAAAATAACTTTCTGAACAAAATTTTAGTAAATTACTAAGATGTGAAGGTCTGGGCCATTGGGTTTCAGTAGAATATACAATATTATCTGTATTTGGGTAAATTTCAGGGGTGGTGGAAGAGGAAGAGGGGATGGTGGGGTTAATGTTTGTAGCAGCAAGACGTTTTTGGTATTTATGCTCTGGAAATCAATTAGGGAGGGCAGTACATCTTGATGGTACTTGCCTGAAAACACAGGGTGCAGCCTGTGGAATAAACCCCAAGACCCAATCAATACCACATCCTCAAGCATGAGTCCCACACTTCCCTCCCTGCCAATGTAAAATACTCCATTTCCTCCACCAGGGCCAATTTTTAATGTCCTTTGTTGTCAGGAATTCTTGGACCTTGGGGGTTTCAGTAGTGCGAGTGTTCCTTCTTCTCTTTTGGAAGAGTCGTGGTTTAGCATTATGTGGGGGAGAGGTTACTAGCACATCACCCTGTAATGATTTGAGTCTTTTAGCAAAATCCAAATGCATGGTAGTTCTGTCAGTGGACAAGGGAGAGGTTACTAGCACTTCACCTTGTCCTTTTCTTCTGCTGTCCAGAAGGAACAGCAGCACCAGAAGGAATGATAGCCTGCTTATCAATCAAAGAGCCATCTTGTGGCAGAAGAGCCTTTTTGCAGTGCGAAGCATGGGTCCAGGCAGTCAGACCTTGGCACTTCACAGCAGTGTTGGTAGTTAACAGGATTTGGTATGGGCCTTTCCAGCGTGAGGCCAGGGTGGTCTTTTGCTGATGGACCTTTATGTAGACCCAGTCTCCTGGTTCCAGCGAATGGCAGAGTTGCTCAGGATCCTTGAGGAGTGCTTCTTTCACCTGTGTATAAAGAGACCTGACACATTTCATTAGTGCCTGGTGTTGGGTGACGTTAAGGGCCTTGCAAACCTGTTGAATGATCCAGTCTGTGAAATGGGTGCCTTGGTCACTGTTGATAGAGAAGGGTAGACCAAACCAGGGAATAAAGTCTTTTAACATCTTTTAGCCACTGTGATGGAATTGGCCCTGGCACAAGAGTAGGCCTCTATCCATCCGGAATACATACAAACACAAACAAAGACATATTTATAAGAGCAACATTTTGGCATATTGATAAAATCAATCTGGATAGTCACAAAAGGTCCCCAAGGGGTGGGGTGTGCAGCTGGTTTAGTTCGTATTGGTCTGCCACCGTTGTGGGCTAGGCAGATAGGACAGGAGTTACAGTACTGCTGAGCCATTATGGAAAAATTTGGGGCATACCAATGTTGCAGTACTGATGCTATTATCTCCCCTTTGGTCACATGCGCCATTCCATGGGACACGCAAGCAAGATAGGGGAGCAAGACCTTGGGCACCACCAAGCGGCCGTCTGGGGAGTGCCGCAAGGCATCAGAATGTAAAGAACAATCACCCTGCCTCCATCAGTCCTTCTCACGCTCGAAGGTCGAATCTTGCATGAGAGCTAAATCTTGGAGGGTGTTAGGCATGGAGGGGGACTGTGAAATAAAGAAAACAGTATTAAATGCAGCCAAAGACCCAGAAAGGGTCACCTGTTTGCCAGTAACATCCGCCAGAACATTTCCCTCTTATAACATCATCACAAGGTTTCTGGTGAGCAATACAATGCACAATGGCAATAGCAGAAGGAAGCTGAAAAGCAGAGAGAAGAGCATTAACAAAAGACCTATTACTAATCCTCGCCCCCGCCCTCCCGACATGAAAAATTCTCAGTGTTTCCATAGTTGTCCGCAACTATGAACCACCCCGAAGGCATATCGGGAGTCTCTGTAGATGGTAACATATTTGTTCTTGGCCAAGGTACAGGGTAAAAGCGACAAGTTCTGTGACTTTGGCTGAGCGCGCTCCTGGCAGGGAGTGGGCTGAGGGGGTACCCTAAAGAGTCCTCGAAGGATAGAGAAATATGTTCTGGACAGCAGGGGTTTGAGAAAACCCAATTTCTCTTTTGTCTTCTTTAATTGTGTTTTGAGTTTCTCTTGGGAGTCCTTGAGACTCCTCATTTGAGATTCACGGCACCATTTTTTCTGGTTCTCCATACCAATCGAAATATGCATCAAACTGACCTTGTCTGACTTTATTGGCCAGAAGTGCACCTTTGAGGTGCACAATCTCATCAAGGTTGAAACTTCCTGTAGCTGGGCCAGACTCAGTCCTGCGGCGCCTCCTACTGGTGACTCCTGGGAATTAGCGCATTCCCACTCTGGAGTGCCCTCTGCAGGCAGGTGATCAGTCTGTCCTCTGGCCCCCATGTCCCTCCCAAGACCCTGGTCCCCTCTTTCCTGGGGTGCTGCCCCCTAGCAGTAACCCCTCAGTCTTAGGGTCTCCCCTCTCCAGGGAACCCCCACCCTCTATCCCCACCTTGCCTCAGTATATAGCTACTGCCAGCCCTCTGCAACCCCCAGTACCTTTTAGCCCAATGCTAGGCTGCAGCCTGAGGCTTTCCAGGCTGGAGCTCCCCAGCTCCTCTGCCTTTCCCCAGCCCTGCTTCACTCAGGTACCCTGTGTCCAGCTCCCTGCAGCCAGGCCCATCTCACTCTACAGCTAGAGAGAGACTCTTTGGGTTTCTGGCTTCTCTGCCTTTATAGGGCCAGCTGAGTCTGTTTGGGGCATGGCCCCAGCTGCAGCCACTTCCCCCAATCAGCCCAGCCTAAAAGCTGCTTTCTCCAGCCACAGCCCCCTCCCAGGGCTGTTTTTTAACCCTTCAGGGCAGGAGCAGGGGTCCACCCTGCTACACTTCCCTCCAGGGGAAACTGTAATTTTGGATCATCTTTTGTATACCAATTCCATTTCTTCAGAAACTTGCAAATGAAAGGACTGTAATTTGTGTACATATAGTACGCAGGTGTGCCTTATGGTGAGGCGGTGATCCCTTTTTACCCATCGGCCCCCATTCCCATTTCCCTGGAGAGGCGGAGATCCTCCAGCCCCCAGGACCATCCAAGGATGGGAAAGGATAGGGTCACACAATCCTAGACACAGGCAGGTCCCTCACCAGTCAGGCCATGCAGAGCGAAGCTCCTTCGTCACGGGGCCTCTTTCGACCCTACTAGTTGGGTCAACAGGGCTGCATTAGAGACATCTCTGGTGACGAGTGGTGGGCTCGCAGAGAGCTCTGGCATGCTTCCCTGTGCACTTCACTCACACTGGCACATACAAACAGAGCTACCCACCACCCACGTGGCTTTTCCTGGGGACCAAAAGGGCATCAGGCTTGTCTGGCAGCAAAAGGTCCGGATCCAGCGTGCAACTCACTCAAAACCAGACCTAATGGGCAGTCCTCACCAGAAACCAAGACAGAGATTTAAAAGGTCTCCTACTTTCAGATGGGCCTGGGTCCAGTGGGGAATGGTCCGCAGTCCTCCGGTCCGGTGGATGCTGGATCTGAGTCCAGGCACCAAGAATTGTTGTGGAAAAATTTACCACACCTTGTGTTGGATCAGAACAGCCTGAGGCCCTTTATTACAACATCAGGGAGAGACAGCCAGCCCAGCTGCTCTCTCGAAAAAGGAACACAGAAACTTCTATAGATCAGAGGCAATATTTAATCAACATACTTCCTTATTAATATTTTTCGCTTATTAGGAATACAGCAAAACAAACTTCCTGTTATTCACAAGTTATTCTTTTGCAGTTACATTTCTCAAGATTGACTGTTGCAATTTGTGTCATTGTAATTTTCCTCACTCTCTCCTCCTTGCCCTCTGACACATACACAGTTATCTGACCGGAGTTTAGGCCTACTCCTAATTTTCCTTTACACAGCGCATCAGTCAACTTGTGGAACAACTTGCCTGAGGAGGTTTGTGAAGGCAGACATAACAGAGTTTAAAGAGAATGGATAAATTCATGTAGGTTAAGTCCACTAATGGCTATTAGCCAGGATGGGTAAGGAATCGTGTCCCTAGCCTCGTTTGTCAAAGGATGGAGATGGATGGCAGGAGAGAGATCACTTGATCATTACCTGTTAGGTTCACTCCTCTGGCACCTGCATTGGCCACTGTTGGTAGACAGGATATTGGGCTGGATGGACCTTTGGTCTGACCGTTCAGCTGTTCTTATGTTCTTATACACAGAGAACATGACAAAATGGGTGTTGCCATACCAACAATAACTAGACTAATCAATTAGGGTGGGCATTTATCAGCAGGAGAAAAAAAACTTATGTAGTGATAATGGATGGCCCATTCCCAACAGTTGACAAGAAGGTGTGAGTAACAGTAGGGGAAAAATTAGCATGGGGAAATAGTTTTTACTTGTGTAATGACCCATCCACTCCCAGTCTTTATTCAAGCCTAATTAATGGCATCCACTTTGCAAATTAATTCTAATTCTGCAGTTTCTTGTTGGAGTCTGTTTTTGAAGTTTTTTTGTTGGAGAATTGCAACTTTTAAGTCTGTTATTGAGAGACCAGGGAAACTGAAGTGTTCTCTGATTGGTTTTTGAATGTTATAATTCTTGACATCTGATTTGTGTCCATTTATTCTTTTGCACAGAGACTGTCCAGTTTGGCCAATATACATGGCAGAGGGGCACTGCTGGCACATAATGGCATATATCACATTGGTAGATGTGCAGGTGAACGAGTATCTGATAGTGTGGCTGATGTGATTAGGTCCTATGATGATGTCCCTTGAATAGATATGAGGATAGAATTGACAACAGGCTTTGTTGCAAGGATAGGTTCCAGGGTTAGTGTTTTTGTTGTGTGGCATGTGTGGTTGCTAGTGAGTGTTTGCTTCAGGTTGGGGGGCTGTCTATAAGCGAGGACTGGCCTGTCTTCCAAAATCTGTGAGAGTGAGGGATCATCCTTCAGGATGGGTGCTCAAGAGAAGTGGAGAACAGCTTGCCTCGGGGAGGAGGTGCATTGTTTCCTTCAGGGCTGAAGGAAGTGAAACTCCCTCCTTCCACTGGCAAAATAATTGACACTAAAAGCATATTAAGCCCCCAGCTCTGCTTTCAACTACAACCTGCCTTCAGGGAACATTAGAGGGAGAAGGTGGGTGAGGGAATATCAGTTAGACCAAGTTCTGTTGATGAGTGAGAGAGACAAGCTTTCAAGCTTAAATGGAGCTCATCTTCAGGTCAGGTTCAGGGATCATGCAAGGCTAATTTTTGTTAAGCCTTGACTAAGAGCCCTCCAGGAGAATGGATCCAATTGTGCTAATCAGATAGATTTGCAGGGGATTCCAGCATCAGGACAGTTTGTTTTCAGTAATAATCTCTTTACTATTATTGTTTAAATACATAGAGTCCTGCCCAGATAAAAAATTTGTATCTGCATCCGAACTGCGAGCTACAGAAACAATCCATGGATATCTGCATCCAATATCTGCAGATATCCCTGGATTTGCAGAATTCTTTATACAAAGCTGATTGAAAAATTATAATGGAACAGCCTTCCATCAGAAGATGATATTTTCTTGAAACAAACATTTTGCAGGAATGTATCGATGACAACGAATTTTTCAGTGGGACAGAGTTTTGACTTTCTTTATTTCAAATGTCAATACATTTAGTTTTGAGAAAATAAATTATTTTGTTTTGACTGTATTTTGATTCTTTTTTTATTTATTATATTATTTTACTATACTTTATATATATTTTAAATTGTTTACAGTGTATATTATAGTACAATGTTTCAACATGAAACATTTTTTCTTTATGCATTATATGAAAGTAGCAGGGCACACATTAATTGGATGTAAAACAGGCTTATCTCAAAATGTAGTTGTTAATGACGAGGTATTGATGAGTGGGGCATGGTCCCCCGTGACCAGTATATTGGACCAAAAGGTCCAATGCTATTCAATATTTTTATCAAACTAGTTAGATGATTATATACATTTTAAATCTTTGCTCCTAAAGTTTGCAGATGACACAAAAGTTGGTAAGGTAGCAAATAATGAGGATAACCGGCTGCTGTTATAGAGTGATTAGACTCACCTGGCTAAAAGTCATAATGGAACAAAATGTGTTTTAATGCAGCCAAATGCAAGGCAATACTTTTGAGAACTAAGAATGCAGGTTATACCTACACAGAGGTATAGCTATGCAGGATGGGAAACTGTCTTGGAAAGCAATGACCCAGGGTGACTGTAAGAGTCTTTGTAGATAATTGCCTTAACATAAGCTGTCACTACAATGCAGTGCTGCCACCAAAAGGGCTAATAAAAGGCTAATGCAATCCTTGGATGCAACAAAAAGGAGAACATGAAGAAAAAGTACAGAAATGCTCTTGCCTCGATACACAGCATTTGTATTATTACCAGAATACTGCGTCCAGTTCTCGTGTCTTCACTTTAGGAAAGATGTGGAAATACTGGAGAGACTTCAAAAAAGGGCCATAAAAATGATCCAGAGTGTGGAGAATAAGGGGATTTCTACACAGCATTTTGGGGTGAGTGGGAGTGAATCTCCTAGTCCGGGGTTGACAGACTTAAGTTACCGGGGTTTGTGTTAACACTCTAAAAATAGCTGTATCAACACTGTTTTGAAGTTGCAGCTTGGGCTAGAGCTGGGTTCTGAAGCCTCTTGAGGGAGGTAGACTCGCCATCCCTTGGCACAGTGATTTTCAAACTTTTGTACTGGTGATTCCTTTCACATAGCAAGCCACCGAGTGTGACCCCCTTTATAAATTAAAAACACTTCAAAAATATATTTAACACCATTATAAATGCTGGAGGCAAAGCAGGGAGGCGGCCAGCTCATGATCCCCATGTAATAACCTTGTGACTCCCTGAGGGGTCTGTAACAATGCTGACTTTGATGGGACCCAACTGAGATTAGCAGTTCAGGACAAATTGCTTAGAACAGAGTAGTTACAGCCCAAGGCTGGGGTTCCTTTGCATACCAAGGCAAACCAAACCAGCCGAACAGAAAAGACTCCGGTTTTACCCCACTGGCTATCCAGAAGTCATATAAGCAATTCCTTTAGATACTCCAGTTTCCCAGTAACACCACCAGTGCCACTCGTTATGGGGACGAATAGTTATGAAACCAATACCCTAGTAAAAGAAAAAAGATTCTCTTGAGCCCAAAGGACCAAGCCCCAGACCCAGGTCAATATACAAGTGAGATCTTACCCATAAATCACACTGTTGCCAATCCTTTAGAATCTAAACTCTGACCTTTTAGTCATAAAAAGAAAGAAATATACTTGCTATTTAATATAGAGCTAGAATTGGTTAAATGGAATCAATTACATACAGTAATGGCAAAGTTCTTTGTTCAGGCTTGTAGCACCAATGGAATAAACTGCAGGTTCAAATCAAATCTCTGGAGTACATCCAGAGCTGGGAAGGGTCATTCAGTCCTTTGTTCAGAGCTTCAGTTTGTAGTAAGGTCCCTCCAGAAGTAAGAAGTAGGATTGAAGACAAGATGGAAGAGATGTAGCAGCCTTTTATATTCTCTCCATGCAGAAGGACACCTCTCCTTTCTTACTGTGGAAATCACAGCAGCAAGATGGAGCCTGGAATCACATGGGCAAGCCACATGTCCATGCATGACTCAGTTCTTTACAGGCTGATGCCATTGTTTACATGTTAATTTGAACATTCCCAGGAAAGCAGAGATGTGGATTGGTGTCTCTCAAAGCCCATTGTCCATTAAGTGTTTCTTGATTGGGCACTTACTGAGAATAGCCCCATCTCAAGAAGCCGACCAAATGCTTCACTGAGGCTACTTAGAATCAAAACATATTAAGATACAAGTACACAGGGGTGAAAATAACTGAGGCCACTTGCCGGTACGGGGGGTGTAGCTCTGCCCTCTGGAAGGAGCAGGGCCTCTGGTGGAAGGGGCAGGGCTGGGGGCCCCCATGTTTATTTAAAGGGCCCAGAGCTCCAGATGCTGCTGCTGCAGTAGCAGCAGCGGCGTCCAGAGTCCCAGGCCCTTTTAAATCGCCAGCCCCAGGGCAACTGCTCCATTTGCCCCCCCACATCAGGGGCCAGGGGTCCAGGAAAGCAGCAGGGGTTAAAGCGCTACAGGGTCCTTTGCCGCAGCAGCGCTGTAATGTTTCTGCGCCCTCCTCCTCCAATCGGTGGCCCTGCCAACCGGGCGGGGGGAGCGCAGCAACATTAAAGCACTGCCGTGGCAAAGGACCATCCTTAAAACACTGTTGCGGCAGCTCTTTAATGTCCCTGCCCCTTTTGCCTTCCCTGTTGGCAGCTCTGTCAGTGCGGATCCTACCAGGAGGGCCGCCAACGGGGGAAAGGGGCAGCAATGTTAAAGCTCTGCTGCAACAGTGCCTTAAGGATGGTCCTTTGCCATGGCAGTGCTTTAACATTGCTGGCCCTCCCCCCCTCACCATTGGCAGCCCTGCCAGTATGGACCCTACTGGCAGGGCCTCTGACAGGGGAGGCAAAAGGGGCAGGGATACGTTGCAGCGCTTTAATGTGGGCTGGGTGTGGGCCGGTGTAGGTTCTTACTGGTATGGAGTACCAGCCCATGCCGGCTCACTTTCAACCCTGCAAGTACATAGCCAATATTCATAACTTTAACTACAAAAATGACACACACATACAGATAGCATAATCATAATAAGAAAATCATAACCTTTCCATAGACACCTTATACGACAACCTTTGTACAATATTTGCTGCAAATATATAACAGCGGTTGCAACAATGATCTATATGGTCACAGTTTATGTCAATAACGTCACAGGGACCCAACCTTCAGTTTGAGAACCCCTGCCTTGGAGTCTTCAAGCCAAATTTAGATCTCTTTCCAAAATACACACTTTAAACCAATTTCTGAGAGAAATGCTACAGCCTGTGTACATGATGTTGGGATGAGTGTGTGACAGGATCCCTGGGGTGCAGCCTGGGACTGTGGGACCACTGTGCCCCCTTAACTCTCTCCAGCCTGGGCTATCTGTCACAATGCCTTGCTAGTGACCAGCACCAAGACCCTCCAGGTGCCATGATCACTCAGCACAACCGCATGTGCAAACCCATACACAGCTAGATTGCATGAATGCTCCCAGAGCCACTCATGAGTCACATAGGGAAAGGCATCAGCCAAATCCCCACAGCTCCTTGCATGAGCAGTGCAAATTCATTAATTGCTTCACCACTTCATCAATGGAAAGTGGATATACATCAGCCTTTGCAAAACCTGAGCAGATTTAACAAAAATTTCAGTCAAACTCACTGGTAAAGATAAACAGTCAAATGAATGTATTGACTACAAAAGATAGATTTTAGGTGATATTAAGTGATAGGCAAAAAGTCAGAGTTAGTTACCAGAATAAAGTAAAATAAAATATAAGCACTCAGTCTAAACTCTCAACTCTATTAGACTGGGCAACATCTAGATTAAGCAGTTTTTCTCACCCCACTGGATATTTCAGTCCTTAATATACAGATTTCACTCTTGAAACCTGGGTCAGTCCCCTCAGTTGGAGTCTTCAGAGTGTCCTTCTTGCTTGCAGCGTAGGTGAGTGAAGGAGAAAGGCCCCACATGGGCCTGCTCTGTTCTATTTTATATTCTCAGTCCATGTGCTTGTAGAACACAAGTCAAGGCATGTCTGAGTGGGATTGTGAAGTTTCCAGGCAAGGTTGAGCAATTCCCCTGGTGTGGTCTCATGTAGGTGAGTCATTGAATTGTAGCTCCCTTGCTGGACAATGGCAGTTGATGAGTTGTTTCACACCCTGCCCGGGCATTGGTTACTTTCCTTGCTTTTGCCACTGGGGAGCTAATATCTGGCTGAATCCCCAACTTAGAGTATGTTTTAGTGACGACCATACAACCCAATTCTCATAACTTCATATGCATTAATGATACACATATATGGATAGAGAAATGACTTTCAGCAGATCGTAACCTTCCCCCTTATAACTTAAAAGGCGTGCTATATATGTTAGAGCACAATCATATATAAATGAGGAATATGAGGGTTACAGGGCGCTCCCCCAAGACACAGAATGTCACAGGGTCGTTGTGGTGGTCCATTCTGGAATCTGTAACTGTCTGGATTCCCCTATTCATTCTTTTCCTTCAAGGGTTTGGGGAAAATATGTTTGCCTGAACTGCCCTCAACATGCTCATAACACATGCAACTCTGCATTAAAACAGACTAGAGTCAAGTCTCATGCTTCAGGGCTTCAGCAGACCACCTGCAAAGATCAGGACATAATTTTTTCCCCATAATACACAGTTGGTTAGAGGTATTCTGGATCATTTTCCCCACCTTCCTCTTAAGCAATAGCACTTGGCCACAGCTAGAGATGGGACACCAGATGGAGTGGACCAGTGCTCTGAGGAGGTACAGAGAATTCTTTCTTAGATGACAGGTCAGTGTGTCTTGCTCTCATGCTCAGGGTCACACTGATTGCCAGATTTGGGGATTTGAAGGAATTTTACTCCAGGTCAGACTGGCAGGGACCTTAAGGTTTTTTCAGCTTCCTCTGGAGTGTGGGGCATGATTCATCTGCTGGGATCATCTGGGTATATTCCAGCAAATTAATTCCCTGCCATTGCAGGGAACATGAGCATCCATGGCACCTCGGTTTCTCCTGGTCTCTGCCTGTGATCACAATAGTTTAATCTCCTGAAGATTGAAATGCTTTAGTCTAAGCCAAGACATTGGGCTCAGTACAGGGGTAACTGGGTGAAACATAATGGCCTGTGATATACAGGAGGTCAGACTATATGATCTGGCCTTAAACTCCATGAAATCTAATAACCCTTCCTCTTGCTATTTCCAGTCTCTTGTGATTTCAGTCTCTTGTGATCTTACTAGTCCTTTGGACACTCAGGGAGCTCCAAAGTAGATAAGATCTGAATTGCTAATTAAAAGCTCCCACACCTAAAAAAACGTTAGAACTACCCCACCACCCACCTGCCATGCATTTCCACCCCTTCCTCAGACAAGAGTTAAAAATACCATAGGAAAAGTTTGTTTTCATATAGCTGCCTTCTTTACATTTCTGAGGTCAGCCACCACCTGAACAATACAAATAAACTAGAACTTTTATTTCTTTGAGGGGATAATATGCCAGTTTATTACCTTGAATAGTTACCCAGATACTTCCATTTAAACACACTGGATTGGATCAAATAGTAAAACAAATTTATTAACTACAAAGAAATAGATTGAATATAAGTAATGAGGCATAAAAATCAGAAATGGTTACAAGAAAAATGAAGATAAAACATATATTAGTATCTACGTAAGAAACTAGCTTAGTTGCAAAGCAAAGTCTCTCACCACATCCTTTCAGCAAGGTGACTGACCAAACTTTTCACGTCAGGACCCTTCCCCCAATGTCCAATGGCTGTCTCCTTTTGTCTTCTCAGGTGCAGAAAATGCAATGAGCAGGGAGAGAGTGGTCTCGGGTGGGGGAGGGGGTTGTTCCTCCTTTTTATAGTTTCAGTCCTCTTTGTGAAAAACATTTCCAGTTGAGATCCAGAAGACAAAGAGTTTATCCCTGTTGTTTTTTTTCATCTGTTTGAACTTCCTTTGTTTTCCCTCCCTGCTTGATGATCTTGTTTCCTGCTTAACTGCAAATTAAAGCAAGAAACATTCCCTCCTTTTTTTAGGACAGACCGGACTTCTGCCTGGCCAGGACTGTGGGGTTTGGAATAAGTGTTAACAACATCGTGATGGGTTTCCCCCAGGGTACCACCTGGAACTGGGGTACCACTGAGCCCCCTGAACAACAGCCTGGGATCCCTCTCACACTGAACTTCTGTGACAAGCTGCCAAGCCCTCCAGACTGTACTTTCACCAGCATTCACAGGGACCAGTAGGGACACATCCAGCTGCAGTTACATGCAGGCTCTCTAACCACCAGCTTCCCAGCCTAGGACCCCAGAGCAGTACCGGCCTTTCCTGGTGAAATCAGGCCAGTATATTAATTTAATACCTGGTCTGCCTCTCCCTCAGTGTGACGAGAACAATGCACACTTGTGGTACCAAAGCCGAGATTTTCCAGAAGCACTCCAATCAAAGCTCACTGGTTTAGATTAAAACAAAAACAAGTGTATTAACTACAAAAGATAGATTTTAAGTAGTCATAACGGAAAGCAAACAGATCAAAGCAGATACCTAGCAAATAAACAAAAAATGCAAATTAAGCTTAATATACTAAATAGATTGGATGTGAGTTAGCAGATTCTCACCTGAGAAATGATACAAGCAGGCTGCAGATTCTTAAGGCATAAGCTGCATTACCTTAACAGCTTGATTTTCTCAGGTCTTCATTCACAGGCTAGAAATCCCTTTAGCTTGGGACCAGCACTTCCCCCAGATCAGTCTTTGTTCCTCAGGTTTTTCCAGGAGTCTTCTTGTGTGGGGAGTGAAGAACCTCAGATGATGTCACTCCTTGCCTTATATAGCTTTTGCATATGGCGGGAACCCTTTGTTTCAAAGCTTGGTTCCCAAATCAGTTTGTGGAAAAATATTGACATCCCAAAATGGATTCCAGCACTATGTGGCTTGGTCACGTGTCTTTGTAGAGTTATAGCAGCCATTACTTACAGGCTATCTGCAGTGTTCTCAGGAAGGCTCAGCAGGTGGAAGATAAGCTTCTCCTAAGGCCTATTGGTTTTCCTAATGGCCCATTATCCTGAATAGGCCCTTCTCCACCAGAGCATCTTGTCTAGTGGGTGTTACCCAGGTGTAACTACATTTGAAGAATAGATACATAGTCAGTATTTATAACTTCAGATACCAGAATGATACATGCATACAAATAGGATAATCATATTCAGCAAATCATAACTTTTCTAATGACACGTCACATGACTTATCTTGCATAATACATCGTAATTATGCTATAATCATATCATAATATCACTATGAAAAATATGGGGTGCAGTGTCACAAACATCATATAGGGGAATCTTATAACTTCACATACAATGTTGCCACTCATTTTTTACTAGGACAATACTGAACTGAAAATTATGAGTTTTCAAATGATACCTTAGAAGGCATATCTTGTACAAAGATTATTACTATAGTGTGCACCATGTGAACACTGGGGTGTATTCCATCACACAGGGGCCTTTGGGGTTCATGTTGTACCTATAGTAGGTGTGCAACTCTATCTGCTGCTGCAGGTACTGGAGAATCCACAGGGAAGTCTGGGGGGAAACAGGGATGAAACTCATAATTGGAGAAGAAAGGATTTTGCTGCAGTGAGGTGTGAGTAGCGTTGTTCTGTGTGAACTCTGCAGTTGTGATTAGGGGGTGTCGTTATATGTTCGTCTGTGTGCATGTGTTTTCTCAGCATGATGCACTGACTCTGGCCAGATAGCCCATACACCAGGCTCCAATTAAACTGCTCAATAAGACCACAAGACCTGGTTTAGTAGTGAAGGCCAGGTTTACTGCCGATGAAGCACGGTGCTAATGCCCCAGCTAATGGTTACAGGTACACTAACATATGTATACCTGGGACAACGGACCAGCTCAGTCAGTGGCAGGACTTTCCAATGCCCCCTAGGCTGGACAAAGGGTTAAGGCAAGGTATCCCAACATTTATAGAGTGAGACAAACAATCTAGAATAAACAACTTATGTATCAGTGTACGAGTTTCATGACATGTTTGTTACCTCCCCTTGTACTTTCCTTCTGATGTTTCAGACAAAACAGTTCTATTCACCATCTGTCTTTGTACTTTTACTCTGGATGTTTCAGACAAAATATCCCTATTCATCACTTTTGTCAAACCATTTTATCATGTACTGGGTTGGAGTGTTCTTGTGCTGGCCTCCTGGAATGTGTTTACATATCCTGTGTGTTTTAGCAATGCTAGCAATACTGATGCCAAGCTTGTGTACCGGACACTGACTTGCAGGCAAGCACCTGCTTTTGACAGGGCCTCACTGTTGCTCATAGTATAACTTTTGCTGATTTTGGATTAGACTTCAGCCATGCCCCAGGCCCGTGTTTCAGGCTCTCTCTGTCTCTACTACAAGGGGCACCAGTCATGCTGGTGATAATTGATAAAACAATGGAGGTATTACTTCAGGATCTGGATGACTCTCAGTTTGTCTGTTGGTCTGTGGGTAGTAGGAGGATGAGGAGAAGGACTCTATGTCAAGAAGCTCAAGAAAGGCTTACCAAAACTGGGAGGTAAGTTGTGGCCTGAGACGACACCAGTAGGCAGACCATGCAGACGAAAACATATACTTTTGAAAGGGGCTGGCTGTTTCCTGGGCATTAGGTATGGAATGGCAAGGGATAAAATGGGCCTCTTTGTGGGGAAGTTGACATCTACCAGAATGACTGAGTAGCCTTGAGACTGGGGAAGCTTCACAATGAACTATAGAGATATGGTAGCTCATGTTTCAAGCACAGGGTCTTCATTTGAGAAAAAAGGTTGCAAGAGGCCACATATCACTGGATATTGGAGCAAAGACTAGGCCACCAAAAGTGGTGAGAAATAAGACTATATGTCTAGAACAGTCTGAAATGCCCAGTGAGCAGTGAGTCTTGTTAGAATTGCAGGATAAAGCGCCTGCACGGCCCTTCCAGAATGTAAAGGTATTCGTGTTGGTAAAGCATCCTGTTCCTTAGTTGGAACATGTTGCCTGCCTGGGTGTTAGAGATTTCTAGGGTTCTCTGAAGACAATTAGTGTAAGGGTCTTGAAGCAGTTGGGACCATATGGAGTATAGCAAGACGTTACTCCCCATTCTGTGGATTAAATTTGATGGCCTTAGGATGATAGACAATGGCTCAGGACCTGAAATGTGGTATTCATCTTTATGGAAGAGTGCATCCGCTTTCCCATTTTGCATTCCAGGGCAGTAGGTGATGATAAAATTGAAGCAAGAAAAGAATAGAGACCATCAGATCTGGAGCTGATTGAGATGTCAGGCTATGCAGAGATACTTCAAGATTTTGTGGTCTGTGGGGACCTGGACTAGGAATCTGTCCCCCTCTAAGAGATAGTGTAATTCTTTATGATTTGGTTGGAGATTGGTCCTACTCTGAGCAGGCGGTTGGACTAGATGACCTCCTGAGGTCCCTTCCAACCCTGATATTCTATGATGATTCTTCAAAAGTGGCCTTGTCACATATGCTGTAATTTCTTTCTGCTGGGTTCAGCTGATGGGAGAAGAAGATGCACAGGTGGGTTTAGTTGGGTGGGTTTTGTTCCACTAGTACCACACCAAGGGCAAAATCAGAGGCACTGGGTTCCATTGTAAATGGAAGGGTGGGTTTTGGATGGACAACGATGGGAGAAGAAAGGAAAGCTTTTTTTTAGCTGATTGAATATGTGTTGACTGTCCATGAACCAGACAAACTGAGCTCCCTTTTCCAGAAAGGCTATTTGGGAGGCTACCAGGTGGAAGAACTCTTAGCTAAAGCACAGGGAAACACTGATAAACCCCTGGACGTCCCTCAGAGTGGTCCACACTGTGATGGCAGAGACCTTATGCGGCTCCATGGTTAGTCTCTCTGGGGAGGTGGTGTAACCCAGAAACTCAACTGCGTTCCAGTCAAATTCACATTTTTCTAATCTGGCATATAAATTCTGATATAATCTTTCTAGAATGTGGCATG
Organism: Chelonoidis abingdonii; assembly: GCF_003597395.2. Taxonomy (NCBI): domain Eukaryota; kingdom Metazoa; phylum Chordata; order Testudines; family Testudinidae; genus Chelonoidis; species Chelonoidis abingdonii. The sequence goes on along the minus strand of NC_133772.1, from coordinate 27,433,711 downwards.
CATGCTGGGTCCAGTTCTCAGAGATGACTAGGATGTTGTCTAAGTAAATGACAACAAAATAGTCCAATGTATCCCTGAAAATGTTATTTATGGAATATTGGAACACAGCGGGGGTATTGCATAACTCGAAGAGCATCACAGTATATTCAAAATAGCCAGAACGGATGTGCAATGCATTCTTTTACTCATCTCCCGCCTTAATCCAAACGACGCCCTGTGCAGGTCTTGTTTAGTGACAATCTTCAGAGCAAAACCTTTTTAAAAGTTTGTTGATAAGAGGCAAGGGGTAATGGTTTCAGACAGTTATCTTATTTAGAGCTCACTAGTCAAAGCAGAAATGTAGGAAACTGTCTTTCTTGGTGACGAAGAAAATCGGAGCTCTGTCTGGGGCCTTGGAGGGGCAGATGAATCCTTTGCACAGGATGTCTTGTAGGTAGTCTCTAAAGGTCTGAAGTTCTGGTTCTGAAAGGGAATAAATACATCCAAATGCTATGGATGAGACTAGCAAGGCCCACTCTGACCTCTCTTGGCCTGCCTTGACAAGGGAAGGCTTCAGCGGGTACAAGAAGGAAGTTTCCTCTTTTCCAGGACCAAGTTTGAAGCGGCACAACTGACGACAGTGCAGGGAGGTGAATTTGATCATGCTAGTGCTCCAGCAAATGTGAGGATCATGGGTGATTAGCCAGGTGATGCTGAGAATAACCATGAAGTGAGGGGAATGGACTAGGCCAACTGTAAAGTCTTCTGGTGGTCCTGGATGATAGTTATTTCTAAAGGATCTGTTTTTCATGTAACCAAGCCAGAAGATAGGAAAGAGCTGTCAACTGCTTGGCCCATGTTGGCATCTGATGTTGCTGTGCAAATTCTAGATCCATAAAATTACCTGAATCTACTAGACCTGCAGGTGGACATCCACAATGACTGGATGTCTTAAGTGGAGCGGGATGCAAAGGGGAACAGAGTGAAGTGCTGCCACCAAAAGCGTTCCTGTGAAGTGGTGCCAGGATTGTGAGCTAGATGAGAATTACACCTCATTCGGGGTTGAGATCCGGTGTTTCCTGGTTGGGAGATGGGTGAACTTTTCACTGGGCAACCTGAGGCATAATGACTGGCTCTGCCACAATACAGACATAGGCCTGCCAGGCATCATCAGTTCTTTCCAGCACCAGAAAGACAGGGCCAGGTGATTCTGAGTTGCATGGGCTCTGATTGTTGCGTGAGGTCAGTTGGAAGCTGATGCTGGGCAAGTGAGGCCGAGGTTGACAGAACAAGGAGTGATGGTCTCAAGTTGCAGTGGGGGAGGTTTAGGTTGGATATTAGGACAACTTTTTCACTAGGAGGGTGGTGAAACACTGGAATGGGTTACTTAGGGAGGTGGTGAAATCTCCTTCCTTAGAGGTTTTTAAGGTCAGGCTTGACAAAGCCCTGGCTGGAAAGATTTAGTTGGGGCTTGGTCCTGCTTTGAGCAGGGGGTTGGACTAGATGACATCCTGAGGTCCCTTCCAACCCTGATATTCTATGATTCTAAAGTGTGACCTTGTCTCAGTAGCGTCATGGCACCGCCTTCTTTCCCTGATGACATTCTCATAGTCAGATATTGATTTCAATGCTAAGTTCGATCAGGATACCCAAACCAGCTGGGATTTCTGTTTGTGCTAGTTTGTCCTTAACTACACCCAGATCACACTTGAAATGATGGTCCTGCATGGCCTTTTTCCATTCTGTGTCAGCTGTGGGGCAGTGGAATTCTATGGCATAGCTGGTGATCGACTGGTGATCAACTGAACCAAGCTGAGCTGGGGAGCAGAGCCCTGCCAGCCAGAGGGGCCAGAAAAGCAGCTCAGGAAGCAGGGCAGAACTGGGAGCAGAGTCACAGAAGCAGCCCACAGAACAGACCTGTGCTGGGGGGAGAGCTGCAGCAACCATAGCCAGTGGGACCAGAGAAGCAGCCCAGGGAGCTGGAGGCAAAGCAGCAGCAGTGCTGAGGATGGGGGGTGGAGCTGGAGCTAGAGCTGGAGCAGTCTGGAGCCAGGTGTGGTGAGCAGCTGTGGAGAGCGAGGGTGATCCTGGGCAGTGGGCCCAGCACAGGGAGAGACCTCAGCCAAGAGGCCTTGCAGGCCAGACCTGGAGGGGGATCATAACCCTGATGGGGCGGGATCAATGCTGGGAAGAAGAGTCCTGCCACCTAGAGCCTGAGAGCGTGTGGCCACCACCAGACCAAGTATCCGACCCACGGCATCTCTGCAGCACAGGCAGGGCCTGGGAAGGTGGCTTGGGACGTGTGAAGGACAGACTGTGAACTGCCCTTACATTCTAGAGATGCTGGTTGTGATGTCCCCATGCTACAGAGAGGAGTGACGTTTTCCTTTAACCTTTCCCATTTTTTCCTTATTTTTTAACAATTGATTGCTGTTTAATAAATTGTGTTTGCTTTGAACTGTATGTAATGATCAGTGTGTCAGGGAAGCATCCAGTGCAGAGAGACCAGCCTGGAGGGAGGACCATTCCCCTGCTTACACAAAATCCAGGAGGCAAGCGGGAGCCAGGAACCAGGGAGCAGTAGCCCAGGATCTGAACCAGAGTATTAGCCAGGAGCAGGAAACAGGAAAAAGGCACTGGAGGCAGGAGCAAGGGTCAGGAGCGAGCTGAAAACAGCAGCAGGAAATAGAATGTGGGGTGCTATTGAGTAGCCAGAGACTCAGGCCTGCTGCAAGGTTTAAGAATGTGCTTGCTGGTGTCTTTAGTCAGTCAGGAGGCCAGGTTAATTAGCTGAATCAGCTGAGAGCAATGAGCTGGGTCTAGGTTCAGCTGTGGGTCCCTGACACACAGCTTTCCAGGATAGAGTCCCCAGTCCTATAAGCATGGCCTACATTCTTTGTTCCTAGATCTGTAACTTTACATACAGCCTTATTAAAACACACATTGGTTTCTTGCACGCAGCGTACCAAGTGATCCAGATCTCTCTGTATCAGTGACGTGTCCTCTTCATTATGTAACACTCCCCCAATCTTTGTGTCATCTGCACACTTTATAAATGATTATTCCATTTTCTGCCAGATCATTGATAAAATTGTTAAATAGCACAGGGCCAACAAGCCATCCCCGCAAGATCCACTAGAAACACACCTGTTCAATGATGATTTCCCATTTACATTTGTCATCTATTATTTAGCAATTTTTTAGTCCATTTAATGTGTGACATGTTAATTTTTTATCATTTTAGGTTTTTAATCAAAGTGTCATGTGGTACCAAGTCAAATGCCTAACAGAAGTCTAACTATTTTACATCAATACTACTACCTTTATCTACCAAACTTGACATCTCATCAGAAAATTATATCAAGTTAATTTGATCTATTTTCCATAAATCAATATCGATTGGCATTAATTATATTATTTTCCTTTAAGTCTTTATTATCCAAGCCCATATCAGCAGTTCCATTGTTTTGCCCATCATCAATATCAGGTTTACATACTTATAATTACCCAGTCAGCCTGTTTACTCTTCTTAAATATTGACACAACAATAGCTTTCTTCTAGTCCTGTGGAACTTCCCAAGAGAAACAAAGGGCAGAAAGAGCAGTTTGTCTGAAAGAGTGAAGATGAATGCGATGATAAGGTGATGAACAAATATTAAATAACCATAACTTGGAGGTTGGCGCTAAGTCCACAAAGGAACTTAGGTGCCTAACAGTCTTTTTACACACGTAAGTTCACTATTTAGACACCACTGATATTCTCAAAACCACTATTAGCTGCCACTTAATCCTGTGAGCACCTAAATTTCACCAGTCAGCATGCAGAAAGCCACCTAACTGCTGATGCAGTCTTACAGATAAGGAACTGCTCACAGCTCTTGCTGAAGTAGGATTCTTACACTGTCTCCTGTTCCACCTATCAAAGAGGCTTGCATCCAGGCTTGGGCCCCACACAGAAAACAGCTGGGCGTAAGCAGGCTGGGAACATTTCAGTAGGCATGTCCTAGTCTAGTGGCTAGGTCACTTGTGTGATGTCAGAGACACAAGTTCAAGTCCTTGGTCTGCCTGATCAGGAACAGGGACTTGAACCTGGGTCTTCTACGTCCTTGGTTTGTGCCCTAACTACCAGGCTCCTGTTGAAACTGTTCTACTATATAATTAATTAATGATTGACC
>NC_133772.1:27427553-27428873 GCF_003597395.2 Chelonoidis abingdonii | reverse complement strand
CCTTGCTCCTTGTCCCCTGACCGCCCCCTCCTGGGACCCCTGCCCCCTATCACCTGACTGCCCTCCTGACCCCTATCTACATCCCTGCCCCCTGATAGGCCCCCTAGGACTCCCACTCCCAACCCTCCCCATTCCTCATCCCCTGGCCACCACCCCCAGAACCTCTGCCCCATCCAACTGCCCCCTCCTCCCTGACTGCCCCCCAGGACTCCCTGCCCCCTTACCTGCAGCAGGACCTCGCAGCTGTGACACCTGGCCAAAGCCAGCTGCGCTGCCCACGCTGCTCAGTGGGAGCAGTGGGCCAGAGCGCGGCCTGCGCGGCGGCATGGCTGTGGGGGAGAGGGGGAATGAGGGAGGGGCTGGGGACTATGCTCCCCAGCCAGGAGCTCAGGGGCCTGTCAGGATGGTCCCATGGGCCAGATGTGGCCTACAGGCCATAGTTTGCCCGCGTCTGCACTAGGAGGTTGTGACACTGCACCCCATATTCTTCATAGTGATATTATGATATGATTATTGCATAATTATGGTGTATTTATTGCAAGATGGGTTGTGTAAGGTGTCACTGAAAAGGTTATGATTTGCTTAATATGATTATCCTATTTGTATGCTTGTATCATTTTTGTATTTGAAGTTATAAATACTGATTCTGTATCTGTACTTCAAGTTTAGTTACACCTGGGTAACACCCACTAGACAAGATGCTTTCAGTTTAGATAGTGGGTGAGGAAGGGCCTATTCAAGGTAATAGGTCATTAGGGGAAAACAATAGGCCTTAGACTTAGGAGAAGCTTATCCCCCATTTGGTGAGCCTTCCTGAGAACTGCTACAGACAACCTGTGGATAATGGCTGCAGAGGAGAAGCAAACAGAGGGTATTTCCTTGGGAGTTTGCCTGGGGAGAGTTCCCACTGAGTTTTTTGCCTTTCAGTGAGCAGTAAATACAACATCTGAAGAGGTTTTTCAGAGGAGAACCCATGTACCCCCAATGCAGATAGAGGTGAGAAACAGTTTTCAGCCTCCCTGCACAGGTATTATGGCAGAGAATGTTTCATAGAATATCAGGGTTGGAAGGGACCTTGGGAGGTTATCTAGTCTACCCTCCTGCTTAAAGCAGGACCAATCCCCAGACAGATTTTTGCCCTTGATCCCTAAATGGCCCCCCTAAAGGATTGAACTTACAACACTGAGCAGGCCAGTAAGCTCAAACCACTGAATTATCCCTCCCCGCCTTGAGTAGTTTTGTATCAAATTTTGCCACCTCACTGTTTACACCTTTTTCCAGATCATTTATGAATATGTTAAATAGGCCCTGTACAAATCC
>NC_133772.1:27417195-27427453 GCF_003597395.2 Chelonoidis abingdonii | reverse complement strand
TGATAGCAGTCTTCAACTACCTGAAGGGGGGCAGAGGGGTTCCGAAGAGGATGGAGCTCAGCTGTTCTCAGTGGTGGCAGATGACAGAACAAGGAGTAATGGTCTCAATGACAGTGGGGGAGGTCTAGGTTGGATATTAGGAAAAACTATTTCACTAGAAGGGTGGTTATTAGGAAAAACTATTTCACTAGAAGGGTGGTGAAGCACTGGAATGGGTTACCTAGGGAGGTGATGAAATCTCCCTCCTTAGAGGTTTAAGGCTTGGCTTGACAAAGCCCTGGCTCTGATGATTTAGTTGGTGTTGGTCCTGCTTTGAGCCCGGAGTTGGACCAGATGACCTCCTGAGGTCTCTTCCAAGCCTAATCTTCTGTGATTCTATGATTCTATGACTCTACAAGGACATGTTACCAGGCCACTTGATGCTGGACTCCATCTTGGGATATCAGTATTTTTCCAAAACTGGTCTGGGAACCAAGCTTTGAAACAAAGGGTTCCCACCCTATGCAAAAGCTATATAAGGCAAGAAGTGACATCTGAGGTTCTTCACTCCCCACACAAGAAGACTCCTGGAAAAACCTGAGGAACAAAGACTGATCTGGGGGAAGTGCTGGTCCCAGGCTAAAGGGTTTTCTAGCCTGTGAATGAAGACCTGAGAAAAACCAAGCTGTAAAGCTAATGCAGCTTATGCTTTAAGAATCTGCAGCCTGCTTGTATCATTTCTCAGGGTGAGAATCTGCTAACTCACATCCAATCTATTTAGTATATTAAGCTTAATTTGCATTTTTTGTTTATTTGCTAGGTAATCTGCTTTGATCTGTTTGCTATCCCTTATAACCACTTACAGTCTTTTGTAGTTAATACACTTGTTTTTGTTTTAATCTAAACCAGTGAGCTTTGATTGGAGTGCTTGGGGAAAATCTCGGCTTGGTTACCACAAGTGTACATTGTTCTCTTCACTCTGAGGGACAGGTGGACCAGGTTAAATTCATATACTGGCCAGATTTGAACAGGACAGGACAATACTGCTCTGGGGTCCTAGACTGGAAAGTTGGTGATTAGAGAACCTGCGTGTAACTGCAGCTGGGTGTGTCCCTACTGGTCCCTATGAATGCTGGTAAAAGTCCAGGCTGGAGGGCTTTGCAACTTGTCACAGAAGTTCAGTGTGAGAGGGAGCCCAGGCTGTTAGGGCAGGGAGATCAGTGGTACCCTAGTTCCAGGTGGCACCCTGGGGAACACCTCTCAGAGGTGACAGGGTGCCTAGGTGTAGGCATTGCAGTGCCTAAATACCTTTATGAATTTAGCCCTTAGTTACTATACAGGGTTGATCTTGATCTTTCTGCAACTCTGCAAGTGACATCAGTGGGCATCTGCTGTCAACTGAGGGGAGTATGGAGCCCTAGCCTAGGGCCATGGGCCATACTTAAATATGGAATCTGACCCACCCCACAGAATGAGTTTGACACCTTAGGTTAGAGAGTGGGGGCTGAAGGAGAGGAAGTTTCTATATGTGAGCACACACCTGTGCAGCCCTGATGGCCTTCATTACAAAGTCAAATTCAATAGGATTTGTGGTAGAGTAGATCACTGTAGCTCTGACTGGTGTGTGGTCATTGGTGAAGGCAGCTTTTGGGGAACTTTTGGTGGAAGGGGAAGGAGAAGCCATGAGTGCATCCCAGAAGACTATATAGAAGGCTGAACTCTCCCAAATGATGGGACTCTTTTGGATTAACTCTTCTAGAGCTCTGTGTACCTTGAAAGCACATCTCTTTCACAAACAGAAGTTGGTTCAGTAAGAGATATTACCTCACCCACCTTGTCTTTTTAGAAAATAAGTGGAAATTTCCCACAATAAATCAGACTCTAGGAGCTGGGGCTTTAAGACAATACCAAATAACATGAGACTTGCAATAAAATTGCAATGCTGGCACCACAGAGATCCAATGCGGCCTAACCTGTTGTTCAACATTAGCCTGAAGGACAGTGCTACCCAAAGTCTGATCTGGCTGGTCACATGAAGCTGACTGTCCTTTTTTCCAGCTGAGAAAAGCAGAACAGATGGGGGAGAAGAGGAAATGAAGAGGAAGAGGAGAGTGTGTGGACATTCAAAAATGTCAAAACTCTTAGTGCATTAAAGGGAGCTAAAAATATATCACTATTTTCCTGCCATGACTCTAACTGAGTGATTATTAAGCGTTGAAGGAACACTATGTGGATCAGTAATGAGAAGGGGGGCAGAATCACAAACATCTCAATTACATGTTGGTCTCTCATTAGCTCTGAGACAACCACATCATCTAAGAGAATCCAGCAATTATCTTTCTAATATTTGAGATCAAGCATGGCTACAACCAACACTGTAAAACAACATTTTTTAAAAGTAAGTTTCATAACGCCTCCTGAGTACAAATAAAAGCCTGAAAACTGACTTAACTAGTAGGCAAATAAAAGTAATCACTTTTATTATTGTAAAAATCTCATGTTTTTTAGCTAATCATATAAATTTTGTGGGGCCTGACTCATGACTTTTGATACTTAGGGATTGTGACTACTTATACCATTCCAAGGCCCCTTTTCTCCTTAGCTGGTTCACTCCTGCATTGCTGTGAGCAGAATCACATTGATAGAATAAATCTTATCGCCTTTTACTAAAAGATTCCACTGATCTTCAGGTGTTTATGGGCGAACAACCTAGAAGAACATGGCAAGAGCTGGAATATGGAGAAATAGAAACAGCAGGGGAAGCAATTCACAGCTTCTTTGTTCTTTTGGATTGGCTTTGAGGTGCAATGCCTTGCTGTATCCCTTGGTTTAATTATTAACCAGCAAAACGGACCAAAAGGCGACTGGGGGTTAGCACACCCTGCTCAGCTTATCGGCTTAGATAAGCACCCACACAGAGCACTCAATTGCCCTGAAATGGCTCCTGGTTGTCTTACGCACTTAGCAAATGGAATTTTGATGTGCAATTCGCTCCAGAAGTGACTCCCTAATCATCCGTATTCAGCAGGACTGCTCCAGCTCCTGGGATATCAGTCAGATCTGCTGACATTAGGGAAAAAAATGGGATTTAATTGCTATTTTCCCATTCATGCAGAACTAATAGTTATTGACAGGCATCTGGAAAGCTGAGATCCAATTGCAGGGCATATTTCCCCTCCAGTAATACCTGTATGGTGCCATTAACACAATGGGGTTGCAATAGTGTCACTTGGGCAGAATTTGGCTTGAAGAACTGTTTGGTTAGATGCCAAAAAGAGGTGCCTTCTCGTGCTAGTTTGGCACTGACTTTTGTTTTCCTGATGGGTGCTCCACCCCTGCTCAGTCCAAAGACCATCCCACTCGGGCTCTTCCTTGAAGGCCCTGCCCTCACTTTGCTCTTCCTGCCCCTGCTAGTGAACCTGGCTGACATCTGACCAGAGGACCAATAAGGGGACAAGATACTTTCAAATCTTGGTGGAGGGAAGTCTTTGTTTGTGCTCTTTGTTTTGGGTGTTGTTCACTCTTGAGACTAAGAGGGACCAGACGTCAATCCAGGCTCTCCAAATCTTTCTGAATCAGTCTTTCATGTTTCAAACTTGTAAGTAACAGCCAGGCAAGGTGGATTAGTTTTATTTTTGTTTTCTCAATTTGTAAATGTCCTTTTCTTTGCTGAGAGGATTTTACCTCTGTTTGCTGTAACTTTGAACCTAAGACTAGGGGGGTTTCTTCTGGGCTATACGAATTTGATTACCCTGTAAAGTATTTTCCATCCTGATTTTACAGAGATATTTTTCCCTTTCTTCTTTAATTAAAAGCTTTCTTTAAGAACCTGATTGATTTTTTCCTTGTTTTAAGATCCAAGGGGTTTGGATCTGTGTTCACCAGGGAATTGGTGAAGTCCCTCAAGGCCACCAAGGGAGGGGAGAGTTTTAGGGGGACAGGAAGTGCTCCAGACACTGAAATGGTGGCAGAGTTACCAGATCTAAGCTAGTAATTAAACTTAGAAGAGTCCATGCAGGTGCCCACATTTGTACCCTAAAGTTCAGAGTGGGGAAGGAACCTTGACATGGTGAGTAGAGGTGTGGGATTTTTTTTAGGAACCAAAAGCCAGGAGGATTTTTTTCTCTCCTTTCTAGCTGCTTGGAAAGCAGCCTGAAGGCAGAAGTCTTAAGTTTTTTAAGAAGGGTCTTTGTTAAGAGGAGGCTTCAAGCTGTGAGCAAGCAGCCAGCAAAAGGAATTTACCAGATGAATTGTTTTCTCTTTCTTTCTACCTCTCGGGTATAGCTAGTTAGAAAGTCTGTTAACCAAGCAGCCCTGAGCTGAGTACATCCCAGCTTCAGTGAACTGTAGAGGGGTGTGGCCAGCACCAGAAAGCAGGAAAATGAGTACCAGTGGAGCAGCTAACAAACTAGAACTGGCTAAGCTGGAAACAACAGAGAAAGACAATGAATGTAAGAGACAGATGGAACTAAAACAATTAGAAATAGCCAGAGAAGAGGCTGCCCACAAAAGAGCTATGGAGGAGAAAGAAAAAGAAGAAAGAGAAGAGAAAGCCAAAGAGGCTGACCACCGGAGAGCTATGGAGATGAAAGAAAAAGAGATGGAGATCCAGAGGGAGGCCCACCAGCAGGCCTTGGAATTAGCAAGGGCTAAGCCGGATGTACCAGCCAAACCTAACGACCCTTCTCCAGGTACTGTTTCCCCATCCCAGAAAATTCCCCACCTACAAGGCAGGTGATGATACTGAGGCCTTCTTTGAAAATTTTGAAAGGGCCTGCCTTGGGTACAGCATCTCTGCAGACCAGTACATGATAAAGCTGAGGCCACAGCTCAGTGGACCCTTAGCAGAGGTGGCGGCTGAAATGCCTAAGGAACACACATGAACGATTATGAACTTTTTCAAACCAAGGCCAGAATCAGAATGGGGCTAACACTGAGCATGCCCATCGGCGGTATCAGAGCCCTAAGGTGGAAACCAGATGTGTCATTTACCCCGACACGCCCTACCACATTGGAAAGAATTGGGATGCCTGGATATCAGGAGCAATGTGCTAAATCTCTGGAAGAGCTGTCCCTTCTAATGCAAAGGAGCAGTTCTTAGAGGGTGTTCCTGAGGAAATAGAAAGGTACATCCTAGATGGAAGCCCAAAACTGTAACCGAGGCGGGGAGATTGGAGCCAGATGGGTGGAAGTGGCAGAAAAAGAAAAAAAATACTAGCAAGGGGAGCGAATATCACAGGGGCAAACGAAAATAAACCCTATCACCGGGGCAACCAAGACCCCACCTACAACCCAAGGAAAGCCCCAGACACCCTATTGTCCCACTCTCACCAGTCTCCAGCAACCCACCTCGGCCCAGTGACCAGTCAGCTGGGCGATATGTTTAAATGTAATGAACTGGGACATATAAAAGGCCCACTGCCCCAAGAACCCCAACCGATTACAGTTCATTACACCAATCACACCAAAGATCCCCAGGCCCAGATGCCTCTCAAATACCTCCGAGCAAAGGGAAACTTGAGAGTGGGCGGAAAGAAGGTTATCGTGTGGAGGGACACTGGGGCACAAGTGTCAGCTATCCACCAATCCTTAGTGGACCCCAAATTCATCAACCCAGAGGCCCAAGTGACAATTCACCCATTCATGTCAAAATCTGTTAAACTTGCCTACAGCTGAACTGCCTGTTCCAGTACAAGGGCTGGTCAGGAATGTGGACTTTTTGCAGTCTATGACAATTATCCCATCCCCATGCTACTGGGGGAAGACTTGGCCAACCAGGTGAAGCTGGCCAAGAGGGTGGGAATGGTCACACGCAGCCAGGCCAGGCAAGCTTCCAGACCCATCCCTGTTCCTGAGCCGTCCACAAGGGCCCGTCTGTGTTACCAGAGACCCAGACAGAGGTGGTGGACCCGGATCCCCTGCCAACGACTGCAACAGCCATAGTGCATCCAGTCCCAGACCGGAACTGGAAAAGCAACCAGCAAACCAGAACCTTTTTGCCAGCACTGACTCAGCGCTTGCAAACCCATCTACAACCCAAAGCCAGAGGGCACCAGCGGGCCTGAACTGGCAGAAGCAGCAGACAACCCTACCCAAGAGGCTCAGCCAGAGCCTGAAATATCACATAGTGCACCAGCGGAGAGCGGTTCACAATCAGCGAAAACAACCCCCATCACCTACATCGCTTCCAGAGGGACCAAGCCCAAGTCCACAGTCTAAGGAGGAACTGATGTCTCCAGCCTCAAGGGAACAGTTTCCAGGCTGAGCAGGAAGCAGATGACAGCCTTCAGAAAGCTTGGGCAGCACGGAGCACCCCACCGCCTCTCAGCTCTTCTAACCGATCCCGGTTTGTTGTAGAACAAGGACTTTTATACAAGGAGACTCTTCTGGTGAGACACCAGGAAGACTGGCATCCTCAAAACAGTTGGTAGTTCCAACTAAGTACCGGGAAAGCTCTTAAGCTTAGCCATGATCATCCCAGTGGCCATTCTGGGGCGTGAACAGAACCAAAGACAGGTTGGGGAAGTCCTTCCCACTGGGAGGGATGGGCAAGGACGTTTGCTAATTATGTCCGTCTTGTGAGGTGTGCCAAAGAGTGGGAAAGCCCAAGACCAGGTCAAAGCCCCTCTCCAGCCACTCCCCATAATTGAAGTCCCATTTCAGCAAGTAGCTGTGGATATTCTGGGTCCTTTCCCAAAAAAAGACCCCCAGAGGAAAGCAGTACATACTGACTTTCATGGACTTTGCTACCGATGGCCGGAAGCAGTAGCTCTAAGCAACACCAGGGCTAAAACTGTGTGCCAGGCCTTAGCAGACATTTTTGCCAGGTAGGTTGGCCCTCCGACATCCTTACAGATTCAGGAACTAATTTCCTGGCAGGACCATGAAAAAATCTGTGGGAAGCTCATGGGGTGAATCACTTGGTTGCACCCTTACCACCATCAAACCAATGGCCTGGTGGAGAGGTTTAATGGAACTTTGGGGGCCATGATACGTAAATTCGTAAATGAACACTCCAATGATTGGGACCTAGTGTTGCAGCAGTTGCTTTTTGCCTACAGGGCTGTACCACATCCCAGTTTAGGGTTTTCACCATTTGAACTTGTGTATGGCCACGAGGTTAAGGGCCATTACAGTTGGTGAAGCAGCAATGGGAGGGGTTTACGCCTTCTCCAGGAACTAACATTCTAGACTTTGTAAGCAACCTACAAAGCACCCTCCGACACTCTTTAGCCCTTGCTAAAGAAACCTAAAGGATGCTCAGAAAGAGCAAAGGCCTGGTATGATAAACATACCAGAGAGTGTTCCTTCAAAGTAGGAGACCAGGTTATGGTCTTGAAGGCGCAACAGGCCCATAAGATGGAAGCGTCATGGAAGGGCCATTCACGGTCCAAGAGCACCTGGAGCTGTTAACTATCTCATAGCATTCCCACCTCAACCCTAAAGCCTAAAGTGTACCATGTTAATTCTCTCAAGCCCTTTTATTCCAGAGACTTAAAAGGTTTGTCAGTTTACAGCCCAGGGAGAAGATGACGCTGAGTGGCCTGAAGGTGTCTACTACGAAGGAAAAAGTGACGGTGGCGTGGAAGAGGTGACCTCTCCACAACCTTGGAATGTCTGCAGCGGCAACAGATCAAGGAGCTGTGCACTAGCTTCACCCAATTGTTCTCAGCCACCCCAGGACAGGACTGAACGGGCATACCACTCCATTGACACAGGTAATGCTCATCCAATTAGAACCCACCCTACCGGGTGTCTCCTCATGCCAAGCTGCTATAGAACGGGAGATCCAAAACATGCTACAGATGGGTATAATCCGCCCCTCTAACAGTGCATGGGCATCTCCAGTGGTTCTAGTACCCAAACCAGATGGGGGAAATACGCTTTTGCCATGTGGACTACCGTAAGCTAAATGCTGTAACTCATCCCGACAACTATCCAATGCCACGCACCGATGAGCTATTGGAGAAAATGGACGTGCCCAGTTCATCTCTACAATAGACTTAACCAAGGGTACTGGCAAGTACTGCTAGATGAACCCGCCAAAGAAAGGTCAGCCTTCATCAATCCATGCAGGGGTGTATGAATTTAATGTGCTTCCTTTCGGGCTGCGAAATGCACCCGCCACCTTCCAAAGACTTGTAGATGGTCTCCTAGCAGATGGGAGAATATGCAGTTGCCTACCTCAGATGATGTGGCCATTTTTTCTGATTCATGGGCCCGAACACCTAGAACACCTGGAAAAGTCTTTGAGCGCATCAGGCAGGCAGGACTAACTGTTAAGGCTAAAAATGTCAAATAGGCCAAAACAGAGTGACTTACCTTGGACACCAGGTGGTCAGGAACAATAAACCCCCTACAGGCCAAGGTGGATGCTATCCAAAAGTGGCCTGTCCCCAAAGTCAAGAAACAGGTCCAATCTTTCTTAGGCTTTGCCGGGTATTACAGGCAATTTGTACCACACTACAGCCAAATCGCTGCCCCACTAACAGACCTGACCAAAAGAAACAGCCAAAATGCAGTTAAGTGGATAATGAGTGTCAGAAGGCCTTTACCCAGCTTAAGGCAACACACTCATGTCTGACCCTGTGCTAAGGGTCCCAGACTTTGACAAACCATTCCTAGTAACCACAGATGCATCTGAGCATGGTTGTAGGAGCAGTTTTAATGCAGGAAGGACTGGATCAAAACTTCATCCTGTTGTGTTTCTCAGACAGAAACTGTCTTGAGAGGGGGCGGAAGTCCAGCGCTGGTCAATCAGTGAAAAAGAATGCTACGCATTGTGTATGCCTTTGGAAAAGCTACGCCCATACGTTTGGGGACGGTGGTTCCAGCTACAAACCGACCATGTTGCTGCACTAAAGTGGCTTCATACTGCCAAGGGGAAACAAAAGACTTCTTGCTTGCAAGTTTTAGCTCTCGCAAAAATTTTTGATTATGAAATTCAACACCTTTCAGGAGCTTCTAACAAAGTAGCCGATGCATCGTCCTGTGAAAGTTTCCAGAATCAACTGGGTTAAAAAATTGTCCTTGAAACGTAGAAAGTCTTGTAGTTCTTTAGTTCGCATATAAAGTGCAATTGCTGTTATAATCTCCATTCAAAGTTAGGTAATGTGCGCCAATCATGTGATGGTTCGCGGTGCACGTCCTGTCGGAGGGAACTTCTCTTACCTAAGCAACACTCGTGGGCCGGCAGGTCGCCCCCTGACCAGGCCGGCAGGTCGCCCCCTGGAGTGGCGCCGCTATGGCGCCTGATATATACCCCTGCTGGCCCGTCCGCTCCTCAGTTCCTTCTTACCGCCCATGTCGGTCGTTGGAACAGTGGAGCACAGCTTAGCTGATCTCCACCTCCCTAGCGATTCGCTCATTGTATAGTTTTTTCGTGTACATAGTTTTTTTCTCTAGCGTTATTTACCATTTGACATAGTTATAATTTGTGTATATAGTTAAAGAGGATCGGAGGTTCGCCCCTTCTCCTCCCCCAGGACCGGGGCCCATGCCCAGTTCACCGGGCTTCAAACCCTGCGCGGCCTGTCATCGGCCAATGCCCACAGGAGATCTGCACGACTCCTGTTTGAAGTGCCTCGGTAAGGGCCATCTCTCGGACAAGTGCCGTATCTGTAAGGCGTTCAAACCCCGGACAAAGAAAGAGCGGGACATTCGCCTGAAGAAACTTTTGATGGAGGCAGCTCTAACTCCTCCACCCTCGGCACCGACTCCGGCACCGGGAACAAGTGCTTCTTCCACTTCGGACCGCCCAGCACCAGTGAGGACCCCTCGGCACCACCCTTCACCAGCCCAATCCTCCGGCCGGCGCCACTCCCTCTCCCCGAGGAGCAAGAAGCACAAGGCTCCTGCGGTACCTACAGCTACACCTCAGTCAGAGCGTAGCTCCAAGTCGGACCGCCCGGCACCGCCAACTGCCGCAGCACCGCTTGTCTCTGCACCGTCGATTCTGGTCTCTCAAGGGCCGTTGAGTCCGGTGCCTACCAGCTCCCCAGCCCGTGCTGCGGTAGAGCTTGTTATACCGTCCACTCCAGAGACCTTCTCCACGGCGCGGGACCTCATTGCTCTCACAGAGCCTGAGCTGCCCCAACCCCCAGCACTGCCGGTGTGGGTCATTCAATCGCTGGGCAAGCCTACCATGGTGCGACCGTCTTCCCCGGGCACCACTGAGAACCGTCGGTCTCGATTGGGATCCCGTGATCATTCTTGGCCCCGACACCGCTCCTGATCCCGGCACCGCTTGCAGTCCCGGTACCGTTCTCCATCCCGGTAC
>NC_133772.1:27393237-27396371 GCF_003597395.2 Chelonoidis abingdonii | reverse complement strand
AAGCGCTCCAGACACTGAAATTTCTGGATGGTGGCAGAGTTACCAGATCTAAGCTAGTAATTAAGCTTAGAAGTGTCCATGCAGGTCCCCACATTTGTACCCTAAAGTTCAGAGTGGGGAAGGAACCTTGACAGGCTCCTAGGCGGGGATGGGGAGGTGGATCTCTGTGCACTGCCCCTGCCCACAGGCACCACCCCCACAGCTCCCCTTGGCCACAGTTCCTGGCCAAGGGGAGCTGTGGAGTCAGCGCTCAAGGCAGGGGCAGTATGTGGAGACCCCACTGCCCCTTCACCCCCAGGGGCCACAGGGTCATGCTGGTCGCTTCCGGGAGTGGCATGAGGCTTGGAAGGTAGGGAGCCTGCCTTAGCCCTGATGTGCCGGTGGACTTTTAGCACCTAAAATCTCCTGGTTTGGCTAGAAGATAAGGCTTGATTCTGAGAGACTCTTGGGAAAACTGGGAGGGTTGGCAACCCTCTCTCTGCCCCTGGTCCCTCCACCAAGCACTTCCTGCCAGGCTGAACAGCTGATCTGCAGCCAGCCCCAGGGCCATGAAACCACTATGATTGGTGGGTGCTGAGCATCGCCTCCTTTTTTCCTCCAATGGGTGGTTGAGCCTGGGAGTACCCATGGAGTTGGCGCCTATGGTGCTCAGCATCACTGCACCTAAATTTTTGGCACCTAGAAAAATCACTGTGATTCACAAAGCCTGAGTTAGGTGCCTAAGCAGCTATACTATGAATAGGGAGAGAGGGGCATCTTAGATACAGTAGCGTAGGCAGGTGGAGGGAACAAGGAGAGTGATCAAAAAAGGCACCACCCGCTGCTGTGCTTTTACTCACCCGGCAGTGCTCCAGGTCTTTGGCAGCAGGCCCTTCACTTACTCAACGAGTCTTCAGCGGCACTGAAGAACCCGCCACCGAAATGCTGTCAAAGACCCGCAGAGCAAGTGAAGGTCCCACCACCGAAGTGCTGCCAAAGACCTGCAGAGCAAGTGAAGGTCCCACCACCGAAGTGCCGCCAAAGACTTGGAGCACCGCCAGGTGAGTAAAAGCACAGCAGTGGGTGGTGCTCCTTTTTTTTTGATTGCTCCCCCTGTTCCCTCTGGGTGAGTAAAAATTAAAAAGGCATCAAGAAATTGACAAGGCACCACTTGTGCTCAGTGGGGGAGTGGCTGCTGCCCTGCTCCCCCACAGCTACACTACTGCTTAGGTACTGATTCACAGAAGCCAGCATGCTTGGCAGGGAGCTGCCTAAGCTAGCTACTGGAAGATGCTGACAAAAGGGGTGTGCCCCACCCTTCACAAAAATAGGGACCTGCCTCTTCTAGAGATCCACAACTGGAAACTCTCTTTTGAGTGAGGTACCTATGTAGTGTTTTGCAAGAAGCCAGGGGAAGGAGGACTTCCCTCGTAACTTTTAGCCCAGTTGTTAGAGTACCCTTTGTTCAAGTCCCTCCCTCTGCCTGATGGGGAGAATGGATATGAACATGGCTCTGCCACTTCTCAAAAGAGTGCTGTAACCACTGAGCTATGGAATAGTCTGATGTGAGGCTCTTCTATTGAAGCCATTCCACTGTGGGTAAATAATGAAAGATTCATTGGAGCAGAAAGACTGGATCCCCCAAAGCCTGGGTGAGTGCTATAGATTATTCATTCACATGCTTGTGTGCTTGCTCGCTCTCCCTGGCCCAAATGATGCGTGTGTGTGTGTGAATGAATGAGAGAGAGAGCTTGAAAAGTTCACATAAAATCTCATTAAAAACTATTTTAAAAATTATAAAATTACAATATATACACAAAAAAATAATGAATAAAATAAAGCAAAAACATATCTTAAGCCAGGGGTCTCAAACACTTGGCTTGCATACGGCCCGTGGGGCTATTTCCTGCAGCCTGCCAAGTGGCCTGTGCCCGCCCCACCGGCCTACCTGCAGGCCAGTGGTGGGCAAACTACACCCATGGGATTGCCCCCTCGAGCCCCATGCCACTCCATGAAGCGGCTGGCATCACGTCCCTGCAGCCGGCGCAGACGGGAGAGGAGAAGCAGAGCGCTCTGTGTGTTGCCCTGGCTTCTAGGCACCGCCCCCCTGCAGCTCCCCCAAGGACAACAGGGGAATGGTTCCAGCTACTTCCTGGAGCGGAGTGAGGTTGGAGTCGGCAGCCTGCCCTGGCTCTGGCGTGCACTGCTGTGCGCCGCTCCCATCCTGGAGCCTGAAGCCCTCCTGCACCCCCCCAATCCCCTGTCCTGAGCCCCCTGCCTGAACCCCAACCCCCTACTGCACCCAGAGTCAGTGCAACCATTTAGGCCAACTAGGCGATTGCCTAGGGCGCCAAGATTTGGGGGTGCCAAAAAGTGGCGCCCCCCCCAAATTTTTTTTAAATGGTTGCAGCCGCTGCTGCTGGAGGGGCTGAGCTGCCAGCGGCAGCAGCTGCCTGCAGCCAGCAGCCCAAGGTGTCCCCCGGGTCAGTGCGCCGCGAGCCCAGCCCGGCAGCCCAGGGACCCCCTGCGTCCAGGGACCGCCGCCAGCAGCCAGGGCACACCCGCGCGCGCCTCTGGGGTCAGGGAGCCGCCGCCCCTGGCAGCCGCAGGCGTGCCCCTCCCCTCCCGGGGTCAAGAGAGCCCGCCCCAGTTGTGCGCCACAGGGCGCACCCCCTCCCCCCCAAATGTCCAGAGGAGCCGCCGCCTACGACCCGGCAAGCCCAGGCGCCCCCTGCCCCCGGGGTCAGTGGAGCGCCGACGCAGCCCAGGGCGCCCCCGGGGTCAGAGGAGCCGCGCCAGCAGCCCGGGCAGCCCCCCCCAGGGTAGGGAGCTGCCAGCCCCACAGGGCGCCCCCCCCCTCCGCGGTCAGGGAGCCGAACTGCCCAGGTTTTACTTCCATGGTCTAACCCGGCAGGCCCCAGAAGTGCCCCCCGCGCCCCCTGGGGTCAGCGAGCCGCCGCTGCAGCCCAGGCACCCCCCCCGGGGTCAGGGAGCCACCAGCCACGACCCGACAAGGCAAACCCGGGCGCCCCCCGCCCCGGGCAGGGAAGCCGCTGCCACAAGCCGAGCAGAGGCACCGCCCCCCGCCTCCCTGGGTCAGTAGAGCCTGCGTATGAACACCGCGCAACGTGCGGGGCGCGAAATGCTCGGCACAT
>NC_133772.1:27375761-27393212 GCF_003597395.2 Chelonoidis abingdonii | reverse complement strand
CCGGGGTCAGGGAGCCGCTGCCACAGCCCAGGGCACCCCCCCCGCCCCCGGGGTCAGAGAGCCGCGAGACCCGCGCGCGGGGCGGCGAAATGTCCCGGCACCTAGGGCACCAGAAACCCTAGCGCCGGTCCTGACTGCACCCCAACTCCCTGCCCTGAGCCCCCTGCTGCATCCCACACCCCTCCTGCACCCTGAGCCCCCTGCCTGAACCCCAACCCTCTGCTGCACCCCACTCCCTGCCCTGAGCCCCTGCCACACCCCTCATGCACCCTATGGGGGCAGGGAGGGGGCAGAGTTGGGGTGGAGACTTCAGGGAAGGGGTTGGAATGGGGGCAGGGAAGGGGCGGAGTGAGGGCAGGGCCAGGGGCAACAAGGGTGTGTGTGTGTGTGATGCGGCCCTCAGGCCAATGAACTAGCCCTCATGGTCATTTGAGTTTGAGACCCCTGTTTTAAGCAAAACATTAAACATGGATCACTAAAGCATCATCCTCACAACATTCACTTAAAATACTGTTAACACACAAAGTCAACTGAAAAGTGCCCTGATTACACTTTTATAATTTGACTTGTAATCAATCCACAACTGGGCCACAGTCAGTGTGCAGAACAATCCTAGCACATCATGCTACTCTACCCTGGCCATTCTGTTCTGGTGCTATTTAAAGATGGCCAGTTTAGCCTGATCCAACAAAAGGTTAGCTGGGCAGGAAGCTCGCTGAAAGCAAACACTATCTCACTCCAAGAACAAACAGGGGCTTGGAGAAAACAAAAGGGTTGAGAGCAATGTAGGAAAAACTGAAACAGCGTGTCTGAAGCCAAAAGAAAGTACACTGCACAGACACCTTGGGAGTATTATGATGTACAAAATGATTAGTTGCTATGCAGGACTCTCCACTGCAAGTCATGGGGATGCTTAGGAAGAGGAGGATTGTATGTCTTCCAAGTGGGGGACATGGGGTCACACAGGGACAGAGGCACCCTCCAGGCTGTATCAGAGAGGGTGGCATAATGCTGCACCTTGACACATAGACCATGTATTGGATTAAGATTCATTTACTCAGCAGACGGATCTATGACAGGTTCCCCTGGGGTGCCACCTGGAACTGGGGTACCACTGTATCCCCCGACTCACTGGCCTGGGCTCCCTCACTGTGCTGCTGTGACCAGCCTGCCAAGCCTTCTCCCAGGCTCCAGCCTTCACTTTTACCAGCACACAAACAGGTAGGGACACACCCAGCTGAAGTTACATACAGACACTGATCAGCTCTGCTTGGGAAGGTTTCAGCTAAGAAACTTCCCAGCTACTCAGGTAAACCTCTCCCGCCCCCCCCCCCCCCACAGGGTATAAACGCAAAAGTATACCATTGTGCATTGCACAGAGAACTGTACAGAGTAGGCTCATGAAGTTCACTACCTCCCTCAATATGGAGAGGAATATAGAACAACTTTCTGCCTGGAGTTATGATTTCCACACACACTGGTTTAGACAAAGCAAAATCAAGTTTATTAACTACAAAAGACACATTTTAGGTGAGTATAAGGCATAACAAACAGATCAAAGCAAATTACCTAGCAAATTAACAAAACACACAAACTAAGCTTAATATGCTAAAGGGATTGGATATGAAAAGCAAGTTCTCACCCTAAGTGATGATACAAGCAGGCTGCAGGTTCTTAAGGGGCAAACTGCGCTGGCTTACAGCTTAGAAACCCCAGTTGTTCCAGTCACAGCCTAAAAATTCCTTTAGCCTGGGTCCAGCTTTTCTCAGTCCAGTCTCTCTGTTCCTCAGGTGTTCCAAGAGTCTTTTTGGGTGTGGAGTCAGTGAAGAACCTTGATGATGTCACTCCCCTGCCTTATATAGCTTTTGCATATGGTGGAAACCTTTTTTTGCCAAAGCTTGGTTCCCATGCCTGTCAGTGGAAAAACACTGGTATCCCAAGATGGAGTCCAGCACCAGGTGACCTGGTCACCTTCCCTGTAGTGTCAAAGCAGCCATGAGTCAGAGGCTGTTTTTTCCACACCCCTGAGCGAAGAAAGTTTCAGTAAGTAGCAGTGTAGACAAGGCCTGAGAGTCTTTTGCCTAGTGGGCATTCCCCAAGTGTAAACACATTTGTAATACAGATATATAATCAATATTCCTAATTTCAGATACAAAAAATGATACACATACAAATGGGATAATCATTCAGTAAATCATAACCTTTTCAATGATCTCGCATGACCTATATTGCATAAAATAGGTCAGAATTATGCCATAATCATGTCATAATAATAATCTCTATGAAGAATATGGGGTGCAGTGTTACAGCATCTCACAAATATTAACTAAGGCAAAACACTCAGCAAGTAGTAAACAGTTACTTACAAGTGAGAGGCTCATTAGGCTGCTATCACAATTGCCTTCAGCACCGGACAATGCAGCTTCAACGTCTCTTTGTTACACAAACTTATTTATAACTTTATTATCTTTTCTTATACATGTCTTCATCTGATTTCTATGTTAACTCTACTCCCCTGTCAATACAGGCTTAGTGTTAGTTCAAATCAGTCTTTTCTAGCTTTAATTGTTTTGTTTTGGTTCTCAAACATGATTACTCTGCCATTTCTTACACCTACACAGTTCTATTTATGCTTATGCTGTTAAATGTTATCAGAACAGACTCTTAAAACCTACAGCCGGCTTCTGTCAGGTCTAATTATGCCTTTGCTTCCAAAATCATAGCACTGTTTCTGTTGCAAAAAGAACAGTCACCAAACCTAGGGTGACCAGGTAGCAACTGTGAAAAAATGGGATGGGGGTGGGGAGTAATAGGCGCTTATATAAGAAAAAGTCCCAAAAAAACAGGATTGTCCCTATGAAAACAGGACATCTGGTCACCCTAACCAAACCCTTCCAGGACAACAATCTTCCTGGTTGCACAAGGATCTCATTTACAGAAGGGGAGACAGCTAGTGAGAACACAGGATTCCCTCTGGAAGAATAATCCCTGCAAAAACTTCCTGCAGATTCTGAGCAGCTCACAGAGTAAGCACTGCCTGGAATTCAGGGAGGACCTCATCTAGGATGACCAGACTGTCAGCTTTTTTATTTTTTGCTCTGCCAGCAGACCCGCCCCCCCACTCCATATGTCCCGATATTTTCTTCATCTCATCTGGTCACCCTGACCTCATCCAAAAAATGCACAGACCAGATTCTGGTCTGAACAGCAAGAGCTGTTGCTGACTTCCAGCTTGACTAACTAGGAACAATCAGGTGGGACAGCTTGGTCAACCCCACCTGAGTAAAGGCAGAAAACAGGCTCCCGGAGGAGACAGCTTCAGCAGGGAAAAGTGTGTTAAATAGTGGCTCTTCCAAGAGCCATAAACTGTAAAATGCCTGGTCCAGTCATGCACCTCACAGAAGTTGCCAGGTGTTAAAATTATTATAAAATGGAGGCAAATCTAGACTCTAATCAACCAGGTGCCAACAAACATATAGGTGAGAGTCCAAACCCATCCCCTCAGCACAGTGAAGGAGAGAGATGGCAAGGGACTTCCAGGCTGATGAAGAGTCAGAGTAATGGCAATCTCTGAAAAGACTGGATGCATAAAGCATTCACCCTGCTGAAATCAATGAGCCCCTGACCATTTTGTGTAATGTCAGGAATAGCAAAGCAGGGCACAACCAGTGATAACTATTAAAAAATAGTTTATGCCTTCGAATCTGGTTCAAAAGGCCTGGGGGAGAGTCCAGACACAGTAGCCAGTGCCACAACATTGAGACCACAAGATTGTTAGCAATCAAAACTTGTCCCCGAAAACAGAATCGAAGAAAGAACCAGCACCATTTCTGCAGGTGGCCTTGCATGTTCTCCTCAGCCCACTCCCAGTTCCTTAACATATATTGTTCAGCTCTAGAAAAGATCCCCAATACCTTGGTCCTGGAGATGTGCAATTGCAATTGGTGGCACAACAAACGAAGACCGCTACACTGCCAAGAGCCCAGTAAGATCAAATTGCTCTTAGCACATTTAATGGGTGGAGAAGATGCCTGTTCATACCCTTGTAAACAAGTATGAAGTGTCTGCACATCACTGTCAGATGATATGATAAGAACTGAGATATCATCAGCATAGGCCAACAGACAAACCAGAAAAGCATATGGCACAGAAAGGCAAGTCAAATGGATTCTGAAGAGGTGCAGGAATGGCTCCAAATTAAGAGTATGCAGCATCCCAGACAGAGGACTCCCCTAATGAATGCCTCTGTGAGCTGGGAAGCTGTGGCAAAGACACCCATTAATCTTTAGGGAGCTAAAAACATTATGGTACAATAAAGAAATATATGAAGAGAACACCAGCCCAATCCCAAAAGTTTCCAATATTTTAAAAAAATAACTATGGTTAACTCAATCCAAGGCCTTCTCCTGGTTCATAGAAACAAGCCCCACATCCAGATTACAAAGTTTGCTAACAGTAAAGACATCATAAATTAAAAGCAAATTATCAAAAATACAGAGGCTAAGAATGCAATATTTGATCAGGCTGTGTCAAGAAGTCCAGACACTCCTTCAGCCAGTTAGTTGAGACCCTGGATAAAATCCTATAATCAGAACACAGAAGGGAACTAGGCCTCCAATTCCTAGAGTCAGACAGATCCCTCTTTTTTGTGCAGCAAGGTGATCATTGCCAAAGGCAGATAAAGATTTATCGAGGCCCTGAACACTAAGAACATTTGGGCCTCCCACATGCCCCTTACCATGGAGGCCCACCCACTGCTCCTCCTCTTTCCTGGGCCAACTCCAGAGTCTTTGCTGCCCCAAGCAGGGAAAAAAAAGAGCCGCAATCATGATCGGCATCTGCTCCGCCACACAGGGCCGGTGCAACCATTTAGGCGAACTAGGCGGTTGCCTAGGGCGCCGAGATTTGGGGGCGCCAAAAAGCGCCCCCCAATTTTTTTAAAATAGTTGAGCAGCCACTGCTGCTAAGACAGAGAGGGAGTCTGAGCTGCCGGCGGGAGCCGGCAGCCCATGGTGTCCCCTGGGTCAGGGCGCCACCGCGGCAGCTGGCAGCCCATGGTGTCCCCTGGGTCAGGGCACCGCCACGGCAGCCGGCAGCCCAGGACCCCGCTGGGTCAGGCGCCCCGTGGCACGCACCCCAGGGCTCCTGAGTCAGGGGCGGCCTCCGCGGCAGCCCAAGGGGTCCCCTGACCCAGGGAAACCCCGGGCTGCCGGCTGCCGCGGAGGCGCTCTGACCCTGGGTCAGGCCGCCGCAGCAGCAGCCAGCAGCCCAGGGTGTCCCCTTGGTCAGGGCACTGCCATGGCAGCCGGCAGTCCAGGAGCCCCCTGGGTCAGACCACTGCCGGAGGGGGCGGCAGGTAGCTCTCGTGGAGCTGCCGCAGTGGTGCCTGCGGACGGTCGGCTGCTTGTGTGGCTCCGGTGGACCACCCGCAGGCACCACTGCGGCAGCTCCACCGGAGCTGCGGGACCAGTGCATGGGGCGGTGAAATTGCCGTCCGCCTAGGGCGCTCAAAACCATAGCGCCAGTCCTGCCACCACACCACTTTCTTCTTCGGCAGCAATTTGGCAGCCGGTCCTTCCCTCCGAGAGGGACCTGCTGATGAATTGCCGAAGAGCCAGACATGCTGTCCCTCACAGTCGACCATCCCAAGCACCTGCCTCTCTCCCCCCAAGGTCCCGTCCCCTGGCCAGGTTAGAAGCTGGGCCATGGTAAAAGCCACCCGGGGAGCCCCGGACCTTCCACCTGCCCTATGTGGTGCATCCCTGGGGGTGGGGACACAGACCAGGGGCTGCTCTCAGGAACCCTGGTACCCTGCCCAGGGCAGTTGGAGGGTCTAGGGCTCCCTACAGCAGCCCAGGCTCCTGGATGGCTCTTACCATAGCTCAGCTCTGGCTTTTGGCCTGATGAGGAGGCAGAGCCCCATGGGGAAGAAGAGGAGCAGGGGTAGGGACAAAGTTCCAGGGGCTCCCCGACTTATACACAGGTTCTGGAGCTCCTGTGGGGGCCCTCAAATTGGCTGGGGCCCCTGGGCACAAGCCCTGTGGGCCTGTGCGTTAATCTGCCACTGATCATTACCCTGCAGCAACTGAGAGGCTGCTTTTTCTCCTGGATACACTCCAACACCACTAGAAACAAGACAGAACCACTAAGATGCTAGAAATGCTTGTAAAATGTAGATGGCAACCCAGCAATACCTGGGGCTTTGCCTGTAGAGAGCTGCTGGACTGCAACAAAGAGTTCCTGCAATTACAGGAGGCATCTAGGCACTGCTGTTCCTCACCAGTAAGATGGGGTAACCTCTGGTGCAGCTCCTCCAGTTCCAGCACATCTCAGGTTTCAGGTGATTAAAGAGTACTGTAAAAAGAAATAGCTGCTTTCTGGATCTCAGTAGGATCAACTATCAAACAACCATCCAGCAGCCAGAGACAAAAAAATCTTCCGATAGTCTGTAGACTTTTTTTGAACCCTAAAAAGAGCCTGGTGGGAGCAGCAGTTTCATGCAACTGAGTAAAGCAGGCCTGAACCAGGCCTTGCACCTTCTCTTCCAACACATGCCTGAGGTCCAGTACTTCCCAGTTAAGGTTTGGTGAATCTGTACTGGGTTTTCTACATCAAGGCTGCCATGAAGACCCAAAATATTTTGTTCTGGGACACTCATGGTGTGATGCAAGGACCATGTGGCAGCTTCAAGGTGAGACTTCCTCACCTTACTCAAAAAACTCTGAGACAGAAAATCTCTCTCTAAAGCAGGGTCAGCCTTAAGGAAAATGGCCCCCATGGGCTCCCCATTCCCCCATCACCCCTAGCCCCCATAGGCTTTCCACACACCCCCCCCACATCACCTCTGGGCCCCGCTACCTCCTCCCTATGCTTAATTTGTATTGAAAGAGATGCCAGAGCTCAGCCCCAGCACAGTGTAAACTGCCAGCCTGATAGCAGGCGCTGCTGATCAAGCAGTCAGCTCTGCAGGCAACACCACTGCCAGGATATGGTGTATTGCCACCCTTCTACACTGCTGCTGTGGGTCATGGTACCTGGTGCTCTGCCTGCAGCTCAAGGCTGGCTTTCCACTGTCAAACAGGGGCTGCATCTTGCCCTCTGGCCACTCCTGGCTCACCAGGGGTGCCATTTCAGATTTTGGTGGTGGTAGGAAATTCCAGGAGCTACTTAAGCACCTGAAAACTCTAGGTTTTTTTGCAGATTGTCACAAGATGGCTGATGTTTGTATGGTGGGTCCTGCATTTTTTGGGAGGGGGGGCAGGGGCTAAGACACCACCCCTTGCCCCTGCTCTTGAGTGCCAAGGGCCCCACTAGTGACCCAGGAAGGTGGTAGAGGAGGGAAGCAGGAGAGGAGTCCTAAGGTTTGCTCCTCGCTCTGAATCCCAGCCCCTCATAACCCCTGCAGGTTTCTTACTCTCTTCCTCCTTGGGTAGGGTACCCTCAGTCCTTAGACACTGGGGGAAGGTGTCTCCGTGCCCTGCCGGGGCAGGGTCTCCCTTACTTTGGTTCTCTGGTCTTTCAAATCTCACAGCACACCTCCAAGCTCCAGTCCTCTCTCCTTCCTTCCACTGCACGCATCCGATGAAGTGGGCTGTAGCCCATGAAAGCTTATGCTCAAATAAATTTGTTAGTCTCTAAGGTGCCACAAGTAGTCCTGTTCTTTTTGTGGATACAGACACAGCTGCTACTCTGAAACCTATTTGTAACCAATTTCTTTAGTGAAACAAGCTTAGTTTGCATGTTTTGTGTTATTTGTTCAGTAATCTGCTTTGTTCTGTTTGCTGTCTCTTTAACCTTTTGTAGTTAATAAACTTATTTCTTGTTTATAATAACTCCATTGGTGCAATTCATAATTGGGGGGCAGGTGAGAGACCGTACATACCTTCCTTCACATTGAGGGAGGAGATGGATTTCATAATATACCTTTGAGTCTGCACTCCAAGGGAGGTGGACACCTGACTGCTGAGACAAGTCCTTAAGCTGTTTTCCCAGAGCTGATTTCAGTGTTTGTGTCGTTCTGCAGTTGGATGTGGCCCTGCCTGTGTGTGTGCTGGAGGAGGCTTAATAGCCTGGTTCAGCAAGCCAGGTAAAAACGGGGCCCAGGCTGGCAGAACAGGTGGACTCAGTGATATCTCAGGATATCAAGGTGGCATCTTAAAGGGGGCAACCCATTAAAACATTGTTCAAAGGGGAGGGAGGGATGTAACTAGCTTCCTGGACTTGATTTGATCTCTAATCACTTCATGATATGAATTAAAGAAATGGGGCTGCTCAACAGAGGATGGGGTAGAGCAGGGGTGGCCAACCTGAGACTGAGGAGCCAGAATTTAACAATGTACATTGCCAAAGAACCACAGTAATACGTCAGCAACCTCCCATCAGCTCCCCCCCAACTGCTCCCAGTGCCTCCTGCCCACCGATAGCCCCACCAATCAGCGCCTCCCCCTCCCCAAACCTCCTGATCAGCTGTTTCATGGCATGCAGGAGGCTGGAGCGGGGGAAGGAGCAAGGACACGGCAGGCTAAGGGGAGGGGGCAGGAAGGGGTGGAATGGGGGCAAGGCCTTTGACAGAGCACATTGGAAAGTTAGCCCCTGTAGCTCCAGCCCCAGAGTTGGTGCCTATACAAGGAGCCGCATATTAACTTCTGAAGAGCCAGATGTGGCTCCGGAGCCACAGGTTGGCCACCCCTGGGGTAGAGAGTAAGGGAAACCTAGGTATGGCCTCCAAACTAAATGAATACATTGTCTCAGTCTTCAATAAAAAAGATGACATAGCTGACAGAGGCAAAGGCAGGACAGCTGATGGAAATGAGTGTACAGAAATGAAAAAGCACACATCTGAGATAGAAACAAGGCTCACAGAGTTTGATGTGTGCATATCAAGGGGCTCACATAATCTCCACCCCAAAATACTGAAAGAACTGGCACATGAAAGTGCAAATCCAGTAGCAGGTATTTGTAATTCCTGGAGGATAATGGACGGCTCACTTGACAATTGCCCTGTTCTGTTCATTTGCTCTGAAGCTGCTGGCACCAGCTGCTATCCGAAGACAGGCTACATGGACCATTGGTCTGATCCAGTGTGGTGGTTCTTATGTAATAAATTATCCAATTGTGGGGTAGTACTGTGTGACTGAAGAATAGCAAACATAGGGTCTATACTGAAGAAAGTAATCAAGGAAACTACAGACCTATTAGTGTGACCCCCAGTACAAGACTTTAGAACAACTTTTGAAAGAAAGACTGAAAGACATGGTGGAAAATAGGATAAAATGCAACATGACTCTCTGTATGATTGCCTTATCCCCATTTACCACTATACCAATCTCTGGGTTATTCAAGTTTTATCAGCAATGATTTTGTATTTATTTTGTTAGCTCCCTGATAAAAATATTGAAGAGCATCAGGACAAGTACTGAGTCCTGTAGAACCCCTTTAGAAACACCCTGATTTGATTATTTCCCATTGACTACTTTTGGAGATCTGTGAGTTAGACAGTTCTTAATTAATTTAATGTATTCTTTATTAATATTGAATATTGCTAATTTTTTAATCAGTATGCCATGCAGTACCAAGTCAAACGCATTGCAAACATCTAAATATATTACATGTATACATTTATCTTCATCATCCAAACTTGTAATGAATTTGAGCTTTTCAAAACTGTCCAGAGCACGTAAGCAGATATTTTCTTAAAGTTAAAGGATGTGTCTAAAACCCCTTAGCTGCTCTGCAAACCTGAAGCTAAATTTGGGGCACCAAGCTCACAGTTCAATCAATGACTTCAAATAGCACACACCCTTCCTAGTTTAACCTGAATGACACAGCAACCTGGAAATGCTATAGTTGCAACTCCTTAATCCTGCTGAGTCACTGAGTCAGCTGGCACTTGAAGAATGATTTGGTTTTCCTTTGATTTAGAAAGTTCATGAACTTTACCACAGAAATATATGCAGAAGTCCATGTAGCAGTGTTCTCTCTCTGAAATCTTACCCTACAATCCCAAAACCCAGGACAAAGCAGCTGGTTTGTCAGCAGCCCCTTGCTGACCATTTCTTTATTCAGATATGTCACACTGTTTTATTTTTCTTTTAACTCACAGAGTCCAATGCTTTCACATGCATCAAGATAATGAAGTTTTAATAAGACAATGACTCTTCATAATGCATTTTTAGCAAAAGCTAACTTTTGTAATTATCTGGTCCATATTGAGGACCGTATTTGCTGACACTCAGTTTCCAATTTTTTTTTTCCTGTACAGTATGTTAAGAACTTGACTTTTGTATTAAGGCAGCATGTTCTAATTTTAAGCAAGTTTCACAATCACATTTCGGAAAGACCTTAATAAACTTCTCACCTGAGTCTTAATCAAATGTACTTGCAGCGTGACCAGTAAGTCTACAGCAAGCAATACAAACTTTCAAAAGTGTATACTTTACTGTTCTCCCTCATTAGGTTCTCTACAGACAAAAGACAATACAAACATCACACTGAGAAACATGGAATAAATTTAATTGAACATGAATATTGATTATAGCAGTTCAAGTACATTTACTTTTTGCAATTTGACTATGGATTTTATCTTACACAGGAAACACTCATACTTCCTGCAACATGAAACCTCCACAGCAGCACCAGCCCAGGCCATCTTTCATTGCCAGGCCATGAACAATTTAAACTGTAAATACAAGCAGGAAAGTAATCTTTTAAAAGGAGGGAGAAAGCTGCCCAGGCTGTAAACTTTTACATGTGGCATGAAGGGCAAACCCTGTAGGCCTAATCATAGTGAGAAACCACTAAAACTGAATAAAATGCCTGAGAAAATGGGCAAAGTTCTATCTACCTAGCTGTCCTCTCAAAGGTGCAGTTCCTAGTTTGTTCCTCCCATTTGGAGAACGCTTTTCATTGAAATACATCACAATGTTCCATATTCCAGTCAAAATTTAAATTAAAAAAACAAACTGAGTTTCTGTGGGAAAGACATCTGGTGGGAAGAGTTATGCTCATATTTTACACTTCAGGAACCAAGATGAGACTGCCCATGAGTTAGGACTAAAAATCAGAAATGGGAGACTGTGGAATCGCCATCCCCGTGTTACAGTGGGAGGAAGGACCAGAGGAAGCCGTAATGCATGGAATGTGACAATAATTGCCCATTGCTTTAAATAAGGTGTTAAGATGAATCCATGACACGTTCAAGTCCACGCGCCGGTGCCTCTGGCTTCATGTTGGCACATGTTAAGAGCTGTGGAAAGGTTGCACTGAGGAATCCTGGCCACCAGCTGGGATGGCCTTGCAGAGAGTCCCAGCTCCACTCGGGATGCTACTCATGAGAAACACGGTCCAGGGCTATGTAGAAGCTCTTCTTATCATCTAGGCAGTGCCAGCCAATTGGCCCGATCTCACAGTCTGCGCATATGAGGAACTTTACATTCCCAACGTCCTTGGTGAACCCAATATTCTCAAAGGAAAACATGTCATCTACGAGCCAGTGATCCTGGAGCACGTCCCCATCCGGAGAGTTGCTGGCAAGCAGGGCTGTCTTCTTCTTCATGGAGGGAAGGAAAAGCTATCAAGGAACAAAACATGGCATTAGCCATTTATGCACACGCGCCATTTACAAACATCAGCTATCACCGCTACAGGCTCAGCACCAATGCACTCAGAGCTGCAGAACAGACACAAAGGACAAGAGATAGTCCTGCCTCACAAGTAGGCACAGACTAAGAGACATGCCGCAGACACACACAATGATATAAATATAAGAAAAAAGCCACCACATGGTTAGGAGCAGCACAAGGAAACAAGGAGCCAATCCCACAGTGTGTTCAGCGGTGGTCTCAGGACACCAACAGCCTCCCCGGTCAGGCTGTTGTGCAGGTGACCAAGGAGAGTTGTGAGCAGGATCTGAAGGGTGATGAAGTATCTGAAGACGGACAATGAAGCAGGAAGGGGGCGTGGGGCTGGGGACTGGAGCCAGGAGCTGATCAGGAATCACTGCGGATACCAGGTGACCGGTCAGGGCCCCGCTGATGGGGGCAGTGGGCGGAGCGGCGAGGTGCCAGGCGCCCTGGTGACGGGGAGGATGGAGCCCGTCCCGGGGTGGGGGAAGGCAGAAAGCAACCGCTGCGGGCTGGGCCGTACCTCTCTGCGCGCGAAGGTAGCGGCGCCGGGCAGCAGCACGCGCGAGCCGCAGCGCTGGCACAACACGGCCTTACGGTTGCGGCCCCGCGCGCAAACCAGCTCCCCCGCGCCTGGACTGCGAGCAGCCGCTGCCGGCTCCATCTCCGCGCAGGCCGCCGCCATGGCCGCGCAGGCGCATTAGTGCCGCCTCGGCGCGCGCATCGGGACGCGGGCGGGGCGAAGGTTCCTCGCGGGAAGCGGTGTGGTGGCGCCGTGGGCAGCGCTGCGGGGCGGGGGAGGGGCAGAGACTCTGGGGCTATTGGCCTGGGGCGGGGACTATCACGGGGGTGAGGATTGCTCCAGAGGCAGGACTGAGTGGTGACAGAAAAGCCATGGGGGGAGGGGCGGGCGCCATACATTGGGTGACCATATTTCCCAAAGGGAAAACAGGGCACACAGTGTGGAGCTAGCCCCAGCCCCCACGCTGGCTGGCCTGAACCTCCCCCCACCCCCTGCTCTGAGGCTGGCCCAACCACTCGGCCAAGCCCTCCTCTCCCCTGCGTGGGGCTGGCCCGAGTCGCTGGCTCGAGCCCCTCCTGCCTCTCATGTGGGGCTGGTGTTGCTGCTCATCCCCACCCCCATGTTCCTCCACACCCCACTTTTTTGACAGAAGTGAGCATTTGTCCAATTTGCTCTTGCCCACTGATCAAGTTGGCAAATGGGACAAATGCCCATTTTTGCCAATAAAGTCAGGACTGCCAGGCCAGGGTTTAAAAAAGGGACTGTCTCGGCCAAAATGGGACATATGGTCACCCTAGCTATATGGCTAGAAGTGGAATGAGGTCAAGGGGGGGCAGAGCTGTGGCATGGGGGTCACAGGCATGGGGCTGTGAGATAAGGGTAGGCTACATGTGATGGGTGGTGCCAGGGACAGGCAGGGCTGGCGCTTCCATTTAGGTGACCTAGGCTGTCGCCTAGGGCGCCAGGATTTGGGAGGGCGGCATTTTGCAGCCCTCGGCAGCAATTCGGCGGCGGGGAGTCCTTCTGCGCTCCGGGTCTTCTGCAGCAATTCTGCGGCGGGTCCTTCACTCGCTCCAGGACCCGCCGCTGAAGTGCCCCTTAGACCGGGAGCGCAGAAGGACCCCCCCGCCACCAAATTGCCGCCAGATGGGAGCGTGAAAGGACCCTGCCTAGGGCGCCAGAAACCCTGGTGCCACTCCTGGGGACAGGGCCAGCAGTGGGTAGGTCTGTTGGGATTGGGTTAGTTTGAGAGCTACCTCTCCATATCCATATCCAGCCTCTCTCAGGAGGCAGTGCAGGGCACCTACCTGTCTTGTTCTTGGTGATGCTTGGGGCACATGGGCTTAGCTGCGGGGTTATGTGGGAGGGGACATTCTGGGTCTTTCCTTTTGTCTGAGAGGTTTGTACTTTTTTTGTATTTAGTAAAATCTAGTTGAGACACAGCTTAATCAAGAGTTTTGTCAGGTGATTTGGCTGGCAGCATCAACTAGTGATTGGAGCCCAGCAGTGGGAATTGAGAGTGCTGGAGTCAGTTCCCAGAAGTGAACTTCTGGGACTTGTCTAGAAAGGAACGTCACAGTGCTATAACTAGGGTGACCAGACAGCAAATGTGAAAAATCGGGACAGGAGGTGGAGGGCAATAGGTGCCTATATAAGACAAAGCCCCAAATATCAGGACTGTCCCTATAAAATTGGGACATCTGGTCACCCTAGCTATAACTGTCTTTGGGCCAGCAGGCACGGCTTTGGGTGCATGCACTGATTGTACTCCTGAGGGAATTCTGCACCAAAAAAAAAAATGCTGCATACAATATTTTAAAATTCTGCAAAATTGTGCATATTTTATTTCTCAATCAATAAATGTGGAGGCTTCCACGTGGGAGTGCGGAGCACAAGACTCTGGCTGCACAGAGGTGGGTAATCACCTGTGTCCTCCCAGGACATGGATACAGTGGTGATGCTGCATCTGACCCTGACACAGTGCAAGGGTTGGGCCTGCCCCAGAAACACCCAGCAACCTGCTCCTCTGCACCAGGTGCACCAAGCTAGAAAGCAAGAGGGACACAGTCTTGCACACACCTCCAGCCCTGACCCCAGTCCAGGCATGAGCAGGCAGGCTTAGCCTGGCAGGATCCAAGTGTGGAAGGGATTAGTATGGGGGGATCTGGGTGTGGGGTGAGAGGGTTCTGTGTGGGGATATATGGGTGCAGCAGCTCTATGGAGGGTCCAGATGCAGGGGTTATCTGGATGCACAGAGGCTTGTTGGAGGGTTCTGGGTGCAGTGGCAATGGGACTCTGCAGGAGGGTTCAGGCGAAGGAGGTTAGGACTCAGCTGAGGGGGTCTGAGTGTGGGGAGATGGGGCTTATCAGGGGTGCTGGGGGCTCAGCAGGGGCCAGTCTGAGTGCTGAAGAAATGAGGCTTGGTGGAGTGGGGGTCTAGGTGCAGCTGGTTAGGGCTTAGTAGGGTGGTAATCCAGGTGCAGGAGGCTCATCAGGGTGATCCAGGTGTGGGGTGAGGGTGGGGATCATCAGGGTTGGGGTTTGAGTGTGTGGGGCTCTGGGAGGTGCAAGAGTGGGAGGTCTTGATGCAGGGAGGAGGGGCTTGACGGGTCTGGATGCAGGGGGGATGAGGCTCAGTGGGGTAGGGGTTTGGGTGTAGGGGGCTCAGCTGGGGTTCTGGGGGTCTGGATGCACAAGGGCTGGGTGGAAGGGGCAGCAGCTCCCTGTACATGACTCCTTTGCCCGACAGCTGAGGAGCAATGGGAGCAGGAAGCAGGGGGAGGCATTCAGAGCTTCCTGCAGCTCGGGCAGGTTTCTGGGGTTGGGTCTGACCCAGCCTCGGTCCTGGCCATTCCTTGCAAAGGAAGAGGAAGTCTCATCCTCCCCCAGCCCAACTAGGATTAGCAGCTGAGCCCAGCGCAGGGTAGGAGCCATCAGCAGCGATTTACCTCTCTGCTGACTGCTCCGGGCAACTGAAATGATGCATTCACACTTCTGGGGAGGGGCACATGACCGCTCTTGCAGCTTCCTTTTGCTTCCCCGTCAGAATTCATTTTTCTGTGGGGAAGCAAAGAAATCTGCTGGGGACATGAATTCTGCACATGCACAGTGGCACAGGTTGCCTTCTATTGCTTTATCAAAACAATTAAACTGCTTTTGAATTGCCTTTACTCTATTTCAGCCTGGGATAAACTGGTGTAAGGGCCATGCAGATGCATCATAATGCTGCTATAACCCTCCCAGGCCTCCTAAAGTGGTGGTGCAGCACAAAATGATGTGAGAGTGGCAAGGGGGGGAAAATGCAGTAGATTTAATCTTCCTGGATTTCTTTAAAGCATTTGATACAGTTCCACATGGGAAATTATTAAATTGGAAAAGAGGGGGATCAATATGAGAATCAAAAGGTGGGTAAGGAACTGGTTAAAGGGGAGACTACAGTGGGTCATGCTGAAAGATGAACTGTCAGCCTGGAGGGAGGTTACTAGTGGAATTCCTGAAGAATTGGTCTTGGGACCAGTCTTATGTAATATTTTCATTAATGAAATAAGGTGGGTGAAATAACATCTCTTGTTGGACCAACTTCTGTTTGTGAAAGAGGCAAGCTTTTGAGCTACACAGAGTGAATAAAATGTGTGGATGATACGAAGTTGGAGGTATAACCAATATGGAGGACCAGAATATCCTCCAAAGAGATTTGGATGACCTTGAAAAATGATGTTATAGAAATGGGATGAAATTTAATAGTGCAAAGTGCAAGATCATGCACTAGGGGACTAGCAACAAGAGTTTTTGCTATAAGCTGGGGACTTATCAGTTGGAAGCAGCAGAGGAAGAGACAGAGGATGACTATGAGCTGCTAATGTGATGTGGCCATGAAAAAGGCTAATGCAATCCTAGGATGCATCAGGCAAGGTATTTCCAGTAGAGATAGAGAAGTGTTGTTATCATTGTACAAGGTCTCATCCAGCATATTGTGCGCAATTGTGGTCTCCCACATTTAAGATGAATTCAAACTGGAACAGGTGCAGAGAAGGGCTACTAGGATGATCAGAGGAATGGAGAACCTATCTTACGAAAAGAGACTTAAGGAGTTTGGCTTGTTTAGCCTAACAAAACAAGGCTGAAAGGAGATATGTTTGCTCTCTATAAATACATCAGAGGGACAAACACCAGGGAGAGAGAAGAGTTTTTTAAGGTAAGGGTCAATGCTGACACAAGAACAAAAGGATATAAACTGGTCATCAACAAGTTAGGCTTGAAATTAGGAGGTTTGTAACCATTAGCGGTGAAGTTCTAGAACAGTTTTGCAAGAGTAGTGGAGGCAAAAATATGAATTTGTCTGAAGACTGAGCTTAACAAGTTTATGAAGAGTATGGTATGATGAGGTTGCCTGCAATGGCATAGGCCCAGCTGCAACTGCTGTTAGCAAATATCTCCAGTGCAGTGGAGGCTCCAGGCACCCGTGCTCCAAGCGCGTGCCTGGGGCGATAAGCTGTGGGGGGCGTCTTGCCGGTCCCTACGAGGGCAGCAGTCAGGCAGCCTTCAGCAGCTTGCCTGCAGGAAGTCTGCCAGTCCCACGGATTCATCAGTGGGTGCACCAAAGCCGCAGGACTGGTGGACCTCCCACAGGCAAGCCGCCAAATCTGCGGGACTGGGGACCTCCCACAGGCAAGCCCTCGAAGGCTGCCTGACTGTCATGCTTGGGGTGGCAAAAAAGCTAGAGCCACCCCTGTTCCAGTAGCCGGAGACCGGACACTAGATGGGGAGGGCTCTAAGTTACTATAGAGAATTCTTTCCCAAGTGTCCAGGGGATAGGTCTTCCACACAGGGCTGGATTAACTTTTTGTGGGCCTGGCACCAAACATATTTGTGGGTTCCCCTGGGGAATGAAGGAGCCAGGGGCAAGAGCACAGCGGGCAGGCTGGATTTGATTTAAATCATGATTTAAATCACTAGTCAGGAAGACTCAATTTAATCATGGTTTTATACATAAAAGTGCATTCTTGTTGGTTGTTACATCCTTAATAGATATTCTTTACAACTCAGAGATAGGTGTAGGTTTCATTTTTAGAAAGTACAGACTATACTTTTTTGACAGATTTCAGAGTAGCAGCCATGTTAGTTTGTATCCACAAAAAGAACAGGACTACTTGTGGCACCTTAGAGACTAACAAATTTATTTGAGCATAAGCTTTCGTGGGCTACAGCCCACTTCTTCGGATGCATGGAATGGAACATATATTGAGGAGATATATATACACATACAGAGAGCATGAAAAGGTGGGAGTTGTCTTACCAACTCTGAGA